>NC_051158.1:165617942-165669165 GCF_013339745.2 Dermacentor silvarum | reverse complement strand
AACATGCTGGAACCCGCAGCATAATGCCAGTTCTACATGCACATGTGACAACACAATCTCAACACATGCGCCACCACACATCATTGTGCGATCATCATCGTCGCGGAGTCGCCGAATCGCTCTTTGATTCCGAAACAAATCTTCCCCATGTTGTTAACGTTTTCTCTTGATTGTCGAACCACACCAACGCAGTATCCGTCAGAAAGAACACGACGTTCGAAATCTGAGAAGCGCTATTCCACTTGTTGGCGGCACTCACCCGGTGATAATGGATGAGCCATTCCTCGACGTCTTCGTCCGGTCTTCCGGCGAAGGGACGCGCATCTCTCAGTTGCTGAACGGAACGGGTCGGCGCAGCAGTTGGAATGGGCCGTTGTTCGTCTGCGTACTAGGACATATTCAACTCCAGTGTATTCAGAGGGAGTCCGGAAGGCGACGGCTCCGTCGAAGAACTTGCGGTTCAGCCTCCATCTTCGGGTGTCGATTACCAGCACCTTCCACCACAACTGTTACGAAGAGTTGTGAAGAAATGGTTTTATTTACAGGAGATGGACGATGGTCGGAGCGTGATCGTAGCGCAGTCCGGCCTCTCAAGCTCTTCGTTCTCTTCGTCCTCTCTTCTCTCCTTTGTGCCTGCCTTTCGTATCCGTTACAATATAAACAAATAAAATCATTTTAAGGTCATAGGTGATACGTGATGCCTATATCTGTGAAACTTTTTCTTCAGGATTTTGAAGCATGTATACAAGTACGGAGCAATTCAGAAGGCTTTACACTACGAACCATGTTTTTCCATTTTGTTACCTACCCGCACCTGTTTTGTGCGAGCCTGATTGTGAAGTTATCTTTAATGTCGATGCCTTTTATTGCGATAGCAATTATGTGGACACTTCCACCGGATTTCTGCCGTCGGCGTCGCCGTCGCCGTCGCCGTGAGGTTCCGTATAGATAACATTTTCGCCGCGCGCCGTATGCCCGAGCGGAAGCGTGCGGGGACGCACGCTGTCACGGAGAGCGAACGCAATCTTCCACGCGCAAGCAAGGAAGCGGGAAGCGAGCACCGGAGGGAGCGGGGGGGGGGGGGGGGGGCGCATTTCTACTCTGCCAACAACCGCGCTCGTCGCTCGCTCGCATCGTCTCTTATCTCCACACGGCTCTGAACTTTATGCGCTGTGCATTCGCCGCTCAGTTTCTGTTGAAGCGATAGACCGCACGTACCTTCGCCCGCTGCGGCGTATATGCGCTTGCTGCCAGCGTTTTGACAGTCGTTGTCTGCGGTCATTGAGTGTGATCTATTCATGTTTGTTTGTGCGCGCTCGCACCACAGTTAGTAATAGTCGGGCCACATTTTCCAACGCGCGCTACACATGCAATGCTGCCCGGATCGGCAGTGCAGCGCTACAGGTGTGTCCCTTCGCACGCGCTGCCCACGGGCAGCGCTTCTCATCAACACTACCGTTTCACACGCGCCTTCTCGTGGTCATCGAGTCTCTCTTCATGTCGGTCTACTTACGTCGCAGCACACCTGCTTACTTAATCAGCTCATGTTTACTACAATTCATATTGCTACCAAAGCCGCTCACCTTACTTCGTATGACATTACTGTGTTGCTATCGCATTCATTGCTTCGCCCTTAGGGCGAAACTGTGACATTTTTTAAGAGCGAAGCTCCTGAGGCTCTCACGATGTCCGTTGTCGCCGTCGTCGTCGTAGTTCCCCGTCGCGCACGCAGTGCGCATACCGACCCCGCGCAGGTGTTGCGCCGGCGCTGCGCCGCTGTCGCTACACTTAGCACTGCAGTCTGGAGGAGCGCGAACGTAAGCGCAAACGTCGTGACTCGGATCCTACACTTCGAGAACGAGACGCGGCAGTCCAACGGCAACGCTGCGAAGCTAACCCCGAGCTACGAGCACGAGAAGCAGCAGCACGCCGGCAACGGCAGCAAGACCCGGAATCGAAAGCTCGAGCAGCAGCCGTAATTGTCCAAGGAGCTTCGCTGCATCATCAGCATTCACTTCGTGGATCGGCTGCCAATTTTTTTCTCCTTTTTTAGTCCTACTGGGTGCATGCTCTTGCACCACCCAATGTTTCGCTGTTGAGGCAATATTATTTCTTTTTCGACTAATATTTCTTTCTTTTTTTTCTACTGTGTCATTATTTACTTTGTGTACACATATCAGTACTAGCCGTCGACTGCCTGCCCAGCCTCGCACACAAGCAATGTTGCTTATCCGGGCTGGATTTGTAACTGCGACCTAATTGGATGTAATCAGATTATTATTATTATTATTATTATTATTATTATTATTATTATTATTATTATTATTATTATTATTATTATTATTATTATTATTATTATTATTATTACTGACATCCACATTTAATAGCTCCCTGAATACTTCCACTTTCCCTCGCATGTGGAAAACTGCTCGTGTTTTTCCTGTATTTAAGTCTGGCTGTAAAACCGATGTCTCAAATTATCGCCCGATTTCTCTTCTCTGTGCCACGTCTAAGGTTTTTGAGCTTGCCTTTCACAACGTATTGTCTTGTACTGGGAAGAACACATTGATTCCGAATCAGCATGGATTCCTCACCGGCCGCTCCACTATCATGACACAGATCTCCGCGCCAGTACTTCAAAGGGGGCAAGTAGACACCATATATTGCAACCTCAGTAAAGCTTTTGATGTGGTAAGCCACCCACTGCTTCTCATCAAGCTTACGCACTTCGGTGTTGACTCGTCAATTATAAATCTCTTGCGGAGTTATCTTATTGATAGATCATCTTCTGTTAACGTCAACGGCCAAACGTCTTCTTCCTACATGGTAACCAGCGGCGTTCCTCAAGGATCAGTGTTAGGACCACTCCTTTTTCTAATTTTTATTAATGACGTTCTTTCCGCCATTCGACGTTCTTCATTCCTTCTATATGCCGATGACATAAGATTGTTAAGGCAATTCACACTGTTGACGACTGTCGCATCCTGCAGTCTGACCTGCTTTCTTTTTCTAAATGGTCCACAGATAATAACCTCACCTTGAATGCTGCTAAAACCAAAGTCATGACTTTCACCCACAGAACAGCAAGCATTTCTTTTGCTTATTCAGTAGATTCTGTACCATTGTGTAAGGTCCGTGAGATCAATGATCTCGGTGTGCTTTTTGATACAACCTTACACTTTTCAGCTCACACTAAACGCATTGCAATGCGGGGCATGCGCACTCTTGGCTCTGTTTGCAGACTGTCGAGAGAATTCAATTCTCCTACACCGTTCCGTAAGTTGTACACAACAATCTGTCTTCCTCAACTCGAATACGCGTCGGTCGTCTGGAACGGCATTTCTAGATCCATCAGTGACATTATAGATCGGGTCCAGAAAAAGTTTCTTAGCATATATTATCACCGCTTTGCTAACACGGACTCTGGGCCCTGCTCTAGCACTGTTGGATTATTGCCATTGTCCTTACTTCGCTGCCGACGTAATCGGGCTGACCTGCTTTTCCTTTTCAAACTCCTTCACGGTATCCTCATGTGCCCCGAACTCCTTCAGTTGTATCAAGTTTCGTATTCCGCGCAACATCACCAGAGAACACAGACCTTTCCAGGTTGCATGCTGCCTGTCACCACCAACACTCAACCGTACACAGAATACAGAGTCAACGCCCACTTTCATGACCTTGATATTTTTCACAACTCTCTGTCTTTGTTCTGCTCAGAGCTTTCCGTTGTTGTGTCTTAGTCTCACATATTGTTCAACTTCCCTTCTCCTCCTTTTTCTTATGTATGCATTTTGCGCCTACGGTTACATCTATATGTGCACTTTTCTTTTCAAGATTGTTATTTCTTATTCATTGGTTTTCTTTTCTTTTACTGATATTCCCCTGCTGTATTTTTTTTTTCTGTGTATATGTGCGCCAGCACCTAGATCTCACGGTTGTTCCTGGGCACGATAAATAAATGATTGATTGATTGATTGATTGATTGATTATTATGAGTTCGTTCATCTGTGCCGCCTTTTGTTCGTTAGCGCCGACGGTATCCGTAAACTTAACATTCCATTTGGCATTTTATGCACTTTTAGACAAAAACATCTAAAAGTTCTTGAGCTAGACATTCTGATTGCATTTAACAAAATAGACTCTGGTAACTGTAGTAGTGAGTTGTTACCGCAGATAGAACATATGGTAGTATATTATTGCGATAGCAATTATATGGACACTTCAACCGAATTTCTGCCGTCGGCGTCGCCGTCGCCGTGAGGTTCCCTATAGATAAAATCTTCGCCGCGCGCCGTATGCCCGAGCGGAAGCGTGCGGGGACGCGCGCTATCACGGAGAGCGAACGCACTCAATCTCCCACTCGCAAGCAAGGAAGCAGGAAGCCAGCGCCGGAGGGAGCGGGGGGGGGGGGGGGGGCGCACTTCTACTCTGCCAACAACCGCGCTCGTCGCTCGTCCGCACCGTTTCTTATCTCCACACGGCTCTGACCTTTATGCGCCGTGCATTCGCCGCTCAGTTTCCGTTGAAGCGATAGACCGCACGTACCTTCGCCCGCTGCGGCGTATGCTTGCTGCCAGCGTTTTGACAGTCGTTGTCTGCAGTCATTCAGTGTGGTCTATTCGTGTTTGTTTGTGCGCGCTCACACCACGCTTGTTCATTCAGTCGGGTCCCATTTTCCAACGCACGCTACACATGCAATGCTACCCGGATCGGCAGTGCAGCGCTACAGGTGTGTCCCTTCGCACGCGCTGCCCACGGGAAGCGCTTCTCATCAACACCACCGTTTCACACGCGCCTTCTCGTGGTCATCGAGTCTCTCTTCATGTCGGTCTACTTACGCCGCAGCACACCTGCTTACTTAATCAGCTCATGTTTACTGCAATTCATATTGTTACCAAAGCCGCTCACCTTACTTCGTATGACATTGCTGTGTTGCTATCGCATTCATTGCTTCGCCTTTAGGGAAAAACTGTGACATTTTTTTAGGCGCTAAGGCTATGTTTAAAGAAATCCTATTTGCAGTCTTGTCGTCGTTTCAAGACGTTTATAGCCGTTTGTCGTCGTTTCAAGACGTTTTTAAGAGGTTTTGTGTTTAGTGGGTTTAGTTATATAAGCGACGCTCAGGAGCACTGCCGGTAAACAAACGCATTCGGTTTTATTGCGATAGCAATTATATGGACACTTAAGCCGGATTTCTGCCGTCGGCGTCGCCGTCGTCGTCGCCGTCGCCGTCGCCGTGAGGTTCCCTATAGATAAAATCTTCGCCGCGCGCCATATGCCCGAGCGGAAGCGTGCGGGGACGCGCGCTATCACGGAGAGCGAACGCACTCAATCTCCCACGCGCAAGCAAGGAAGCAGGAAGCCAGCGCCGGAAGGAGCGGGGGGGGGGGGGGGGGGGCACCTCTACTCTGCCAACAACCGCGCTCGTCGCTCGTCCACACTGTCTCTTATCTCCACACGGCTCTGACCTTTATGCGCCGTGCATTCGCCGCTCAGTTTCCGTTGAAGCGATAGACCGCACGTACCTTCGCCCGCTGCGGCGTATGCTAGCTGCCAGCGTTTTGACAGTCGTTGTCGGCAGTCATTCAGTGTGATCTATTCGTGTTTGTTTGTGCGCGCTCACACCACGCTTGTTCATTCAGTTAGTAATAGTCGGGTCCCATTTTCCAACGCACGCTACACATGCAATGCTGCCCGGATCGGCAGTGCAGCGCTACAGGTGTGTCCCTTCGCACGCACTGCCCACGGGAAGCGCTTCTCATCAACACCACCGTTTCACACGCGCCTTCTCGTGGTCATCGAGTCTCTCTTCATGTCGGTCTACTTACGCCGCAGCACACCTGCTTACTTAATCAGCTCATGTTTACTACAATTCATATTGCTACCAAAGCCGCTCACCTTACTTCGTATGACATTGCTGAGTTGCTATCGCATTCATTGCTTCGCCCTTAGGGCGAAACTGTGACATTTTTTAAATAGACGTTCTTTCTGCTACCCTGAATGTCTCCAGTCTGGCGTCACACCTAAAAATTCGATCTATTGTAACACTTCATTATTTCCGATAAACAAAGTCGCAGTTTCGCCTCAAAGGCGAACCATTTATTACCATAGCAAATCATTGGGCAGCTGTACGGAATAAGATTAGTAGGTTTATCTGCGCCGGAATTTTCTACACCTCGCATATTTTTTTCCAATTTTGTGCACACTGACGTCATCTCCTACGCTCAACACACCTCGAGTTTTCTGTTAGATACCTTCAAAGTTGGTGAAGTTTGCCTATAATGCTATAAAAGTACCGCATGAGCAATTTTGGTACCCAACCCCCGTCTTCCGAGCACCCCAATGCTGCAGCCATTGGTCACAATTTTTCCCCGTGATTCTCTCATTAGGAAATAGCGCTTTGAAACGTATGGAGCTTGCATCGTATGCCCGCATCTAGAATTTTCCCCTCACGACATTAAGACGCTGTGTTAAACCAAACAGCCTTCGGGATGGTCCCACATTTGAATACGAAGCATTCTTGCCCAAGTTAACCCAGTTTGTGTCGGGTATCTGGTGTCTGGTCTCTATTGCGAAACAGCCAGTAAAAAATGTGGTTGATCCCTCTTATATACTAATCGGTATAGAACACGAAAGTGAAACGTGTCTTCACAGAAGTAGTGTAATGTTTATTGCACATTGATATATAATGTCTATTGGTGTTTTGTGGCTAAAGCGCCCTTAGGCGTTGATGCACCCACGCTGACGCCTGGTGCCACGTCTCCTCCATCACGACTACCAACGTCGATGACCATGAGCAACCGTCGTGCATATGGAAGCTGCACTACGCTGCACACGCTAGCACAACGCGAAAGACGAAGCACGTAACTGACACACTAATACAACGCGCAAGACAAAGCACGTAACTGAATCGTCACCGAGTCAAATCAGCGCGTACAGCGCGTCGTAATTGCAGCCTCCACGATCAACTTCAGAAACATTTTCAGAGCTAATTGCGGAGGCCACGCTCCGCTGTGCTGAGTACGGTGAACGCCACTACCAACGCCACCTAGGTGGCGTTGGTAGTGCTTCTTGATGCCAGCGTCCCTTCGAATGCTGGCATCGAGGCGTCGTAGTGCTGAGACCACCGAAGCGTTCACTGTCGGTGCGCGTTAGTGTCATAATGCAGTACTTCTCTTTTCTGCTCGTAGGCGGCGGCACCGCCCCGAGCAAGAGCGCGGGTACACGGAGGAGTGTTAGATATATAAGGCGCGTCTGTGTAGCTCTCTGCAAATGCGTTTGTGGCGCAATGGGTTAAACGCTCGGCGATCTATCGTCGCGGACCGAGAGGTCGTGGGTTCGATTCCCAAATTTTGCATGTTTGTGGAACTTTTTCTTCTGGTTTCTTTCTTTGTATTATGTTCTATGACGTATTTCCGTGACGGAAATACGTCAGTGAAGTCTTGGTGGACCCCGGCATAAAACACTTTCGTGTTAAAAAGAAACTGTGGATTGTACAGCTATCGTACATGGCTTCTGCCTGGATTAAATTCAAGCTTTCTGCCCAACAAAAAAAATGCATAGACCATGATGTCAATGCGCCTGTTGAGAAGCTGCTTTGCCTCAAAATCCGGGCATTCCTTGCTCTAGGTTTGAGGTCACCCTTGTATAGTGCACGGGTCCGCTCGAATAGGGTACCCCTCTGCTCGTGTTGATCCCAGAACGCTCTATTGTACTAGTGTTTGAAACGAGCGTAAAATAGTTCCTATTTTGTGTCAAAAAGCTTCCCTTTTATGTATATTGCACTAGCTCCGCCGTACGCGTCTGCTGATTTCGCTCGAATACCGTGCCCCTCTTGTTGCACAAGTGTTTAAAAGGACGATGAAATTGTTGCTAGTTTGTACGTAACTTGTTTCTTTCAAGGGGCCCTGAACCACCCCTCAGGCTTGGTGAAATAACATAGTCCGCAGGTAGCATACGCTGCTGTAAACATCTGAGCCACGTTTTGCTATCGTACGCGGTGCATGGAGCTCGCAAGCGGAGCGCGCAGTCACCGCGGCCGCCGCGGGTTGCCGCCACGAGTCCACTGGCTGGGCGCGTTGCGGCTCGCTGAGGACAACCGCGTTTGGCTTACGTTTAGCGCGTCGTAGGCACCAAAATCGGAAGTCGTGGCGTCCACGTTCACATCAAAAATGAGATTTGAACTGCGCGCCACAGGTACATTTCGTTGTGGCCCCGCCCCACTCCGCCGTAGCCTTCGCAGTACAAGGCACTGGAGAAGGAACGGGAGCACAGCGGAGGACGTGTTTGATGGCCAATAACTCCGCTTCTGCTGAACGCGTTGAATTACTTTTTGCTGCAAAGTATTAACGTGATAGCGTTAAGGGCCCAGTGTCGCAGAAAATCCGGCGTCAGCGTCGGTGTCGGCTTCGGCGTCGGCGTTAAGCATGTGCGTCTGGCGGAAATAATCATGCCGAACCGCATCATCCCGAACCACCCCGACCTAGCGTAAGGCGTTAGTGAACAAAAATTGAATTTCTCAAAGTAAAATCCGTCGGAAAAATTGTAAAGTACGACTTAACAACAACCTACAGATGGAATAGCGCCACATTGTAATTTTAATATACGAGAAAAACGCAAGATATGAAACCAGGCATCCTTGAATGCTATCGCGTTCTACTCTTAAGGGCGAAGCTTAAGCGTCCTCCAATTCTGATGGTGTTTCGCTGTACTTTGGTTCTAGGCAACATTGAGGGCAATGTTGAAAACCGAGCCTTTAGTCTAAATTTTGGACACTCGCGCGCCTCGGCGCAACAGCAAACAATTAATAAATTAATAAAGGTCCTAGGGCCTTCACATTTTGATATAAGATGGCTTAAATTGCTCTTGTTAAAATGTCTTCCCAGCAATGCATTTGTGTTTAAAAGTGAAGGCGACGTTAAGGGGATCAGTGTAAGCTTAGTTTTTGTAAGCTGGCTTTCTCACGTTGTGTGTTGCAGTGAAGCCTACTCATAAAGAAAAATGTGATGCGGAGTCCGATAACGCTATCGCGTTCCACTCTTAAAGGAGAAGCTTAAGCGTCCTCCATTTTTTTCTGAAATAGCCTATTTTCACTTCAAATGTCTTTCTCCACTACGGCAAAAAGTGGTTCAGGACCCCTTTAAAGTTATATTTGTATAAACTTCCCTGTTATATACAGGGTGTTCATTTTATTGCGATAGCAATTATATCGACACTACAAAGCGGATTCCTGCCGTCGGCGTCGTCGTCGCTGTCGCCTTCGCTCTTGCCGTTGCCATGAGGTTCCGTATGACGGCAACGGCGATGAAATCGTCGCCGCGGTAAGTGGTTCTTGAGGGAAAGGGAAAGGTTGGCGCTATCTTCTGCAGCCCTTGAGGGAGCACGGCTCAGCGCCAACGGGGAGGGGTAAGTGGGAGCGAAAGAAGGGATAGAGTGGAGACGCCATGGCTGGGCGAAGCAAAACCGGCAGGCATAGGCGGCACGTATCAGGCCGAGATGGAAGGCCTTGGTGTGCTGCAGAGTCTGCAGGGGTGTTGTGCCAGGCCGGTCAGGCCCGGGGTGGAGTGGGAGGCCGTGAGGCCTCCAGACGCTGTATAAGCGAGTGAAAGGGGGCGAGGGACGCGCGCTTTCACGGGGAGCGAACACACGTCGGAGAGCAAACGCGCGTTCGGCGCCGTGCTCCCTGAAGGGCTGCAGAATTAAGCGTCGCTTTCCTCCTTTACAATCACCATATATGTAGAGCAACCGCGGCTTCTTCAATCGGGTGAAAGGCCGTGGGGGGACGGGAGGGAGGCAGGGGAGGCGACGTTTAGCGGCGGCAGCAAATGCATATTTGTATTAAAAAAGTTGTCGCAGTTTCACCTAAAAGGCGAAGCATCAATTGCGATAGCAAATTTGAAGAGAGCTATACGGAGTAATGATAGCAGCTTTATCAGCTGTATAAACTTGGACATGCAGCAGCACCGGCAACACGCAGAACTGTTGTCGACGCCGTCGGCGTTTTGCCCGCGTTCGCTCAAAATGCGTGCGGCGTTGGTGACTGTTGCCGGAGCCTCTGATATAAATAAGCACTGGGTGCCGCAGCTAAACGTCGCCTCCCTTCCCTCCCCCCCCTCCCCCACGGCCTGTCGCGCGTCGGAAGAAGGCACGTTTGCTCTACATATATGGTGATTGTAGAGCAGGAAAGAGACGCCTACTTCTGCAGCCCTTAACGCGCAGAACAGCGCAGAACGCGCATTAGTTCTCCGCCGTGCGTTCACTCCCCGTGAAAGCGCGCGTCCCTCGCGCCCTTTCACTCGCACATACAGCGTTCGGCCCGCGGCGACGATTTCATCTCCATTGACGTCATACGGAACCTCACGGCGACGGCGACGGTGACGGCTACGGCGACGGCGACGCCGACGGCAGAAATCTGCTTTTGAGTGTCCATATAATTGCTATCGCAATAAAACGTTGCGAGGCGAGAAGGTGGTAAAGACTTCCGATGTTGCTCGACGAATGCCCCGTTCTGATCTCGTCGAAAACCGCCGAGCCGCCCCCAGAGGCACCGGCAACAGTCATCAACGCCACGCGCGTTCGGTGCGAACGCGGGCAAAACGCCGACAGCGTCGACAACAGTTCTGTGCGTTGCCGGTGTTGCTGTATGTCCAAGTATATACAGCTGATAAAACTACTATCCTTACTCCGTATAGCTCTCTACTAATTTGCTATCGCAATTTATGCTTCGCCTTTCGGGTGAAACTGCTACATTTTTTAGACTGCTCTGACTTCGGGATCTGCCCACAATTTTCGACACCTACGAAGAACTTGAGGTACGATTATAATGTTATTCAATTAAACAATGTAGATTCAGAAGAGGTGAAGATTTTGGCGGAAACCCGTCTGGTTGGGAGGATGCCTGGTAAGTAATTGAAACTGGACACCGACCACCAAAATCAAGTATACACCAATTCAAAATAAATAGTTTATATTTAAATAAATTATTCAGATTTACATAAAAATACTTAAAAATGAATAAATTATAAATAAGACAAAATAAGGCAAGTAAAAACCAGGCAATATTGAGCAAAGAATGAAACAGCATCATTTCGTTGTCGGGGAAAAAATAACGTTGCATCAAATGCACTGGCCGAAGACGGAGGACCTGCTAACCATGTAATTCACTGGAACAATACAAGAATCATTGAAAAGGAAGGGAAGTTGGATGCGGCTTCATCTTGCATATGTTATCATCCAGACGACGGAACACGCCCTCAATCGCAATGACGGCAAGTTTACACATGTGTATGTGCAGAGCTTACGTCAAGTTTTGGAACATACATATCAACAGCGGAGCTGTTTAAGCCGGTCGTAATGTGTGCCGCCTGCCACTACGTTGCCTAGCAAACACCTTGCGGAGCGTCTCGTGCTATTCTCGGGAGAGAGAAAGAGAAAATGATAGCGAGAGAGAGAGAAAAAAAATGTCGCAGCTTCGCCCGAAAGGCGAAGCATCGGTTGCGATAGCAAATTAGTAGAGAGCTATTCGGAGTAGGGATAGTAGTTTTATCGGCTGCATAAACTTGGACACATTGGCTTACTAACTGAATTAACAACTGTGGTGTCAGCGCGCACAAGCAAACATGAATAGATCACACTGAATGACCGCAGCCAATGACTGTCAAAACGCTGGCAGCAAGGGCAGGTTCGCGCGGTCTATCGCTTCAACGGAAACTGAGCGGCGAATGCACAGCGCATACAAAGGTCAGAGCCGTGTGGAGATAAGAGACGGTGCGGACGACTGGCATCCCCGGGCAAAGCGCAAAGTAGTAGTGATTTTATTGAAGAAGAAAATGACGCTTATTTCTGCTGCCCAATAGGGAGCACGGCGCAGCGTCAGGGGAAGGGGAAAAAGGAGATAAAGATGTTGAAAGGAAGGGAAGAGAAAGAGAAGCGCGAAGGTGAAGTTGTTGGCAGAGGAGAAGCTCCCCCCCCCCCCCCTCTTCCCGCTTTGTTGCTTTCGCGTGGGAGATTGAGTGGCAAGATACGTCTTTGGTGCTAAAGTCCCTAAGAAAAATAAAGTAGCGCCAACCGCACCCCTTCGCCTCTGCCTCCTCTCTCAGCAGCTGCAGCAGCGCCCCTACAGCGTCCAGGAGGAAACTACGGACGCGAAAGCGAAAGCGGCGCGCGGCCGCGCTCGGGATAGCCGCTCGGCGAACGGTACGCCGGTGTCGTCTGTGGAACGCGCGCTCGTTTCGCGGGTCTTCGGGTCGGCATCGCGTGCCAAAATAAACAACGCAGTGGACCGACAAAATGGCGCCTTCACTACCTTCAGAAAAGCTAGTGCGTCATGCTTGCAGATTCTTAGCGCCGCCGAGTTTACACGGCGATAGTGGCGCTGCCATCGAGAGCGTCAGCGCCGAGCGCGTCTGCAAGCAAACGGTCGGCTCTCGCATCGAGTATTGCTTGCTTAAGGTGATGTTTTTTGCAGTGCAAGCGTTTTTATTGTTAGGGGCGAAGCTCCTTATAGTGGCACCTGTTCCGTCTCCGTCGTAGTAGTAGTAGTAGTGTGTAACCAGTCTGAGAAAAATGAGAAAAAAATTCCGAAGTTGTGTCCGTAGCGCGGAATCCAACCAGGGACCCCTCGCTTCCGAGCGCGCGGCGTTAGCCCACTACGCCACGAAGCGGACATGGACAAACGCACCACGATGTCTATAAATACCCAACATTAAAGAAAGGCCTCGTTTCTAGCGCGTTTCTAACGCGTTTGTGCTAGCGCGTTACGGCCCGTGTAAGAAGCTGGTGTAAGACGCTGTGGCCTCTCCGCCTTACCTTCAACGCGTTTCGAACGCGCTGCCCGAAGCGGTGGCAAGTCAAGTTCAAGTCGAGGAGCGTTTATGAATACTGGGGTATACTCTCTCAGCAGTCATGTGATGGCGTCGGCAAACGCGGTGCACGTTCCGGCATGTGTAAATGGCTGCGTAAGACGCTGTGGCCGCTCCCCCTTACTAGAGAGTACTGCACGTTTCTAACGCGTTTGTGCTAGCGTCCCCTTAAGCGGGAGATCCGATGATTCCCTCCAGAGCTTCGCCCACTCATCATCATTCACCTCGTGGATCTGCTGTCATTTTTTTTCACTGGACTACAAAGCATGATACTTGCCGTATTTATCTCTCGAACACTCTTCCAATGAATCGCTTTAGACCGCAGCGCTCTAGTCCGTTTAGCGGAAAGATTTGAACAAGCCCATCTTTTCGGCCAACAGCCATGCCACCCCTCAACTGGCTCCATTTACAATCTGCAAGACACGCGGGAGAGGAGGAGCCTGCATGGGCGACACGAATGGCGCTACTTTAGTTTTTTTAGGGACTTTATTTGGTGCCGGAGCACAGCGCCGCCCCGCCTCCCTCCCTCCCATAGACCACGGTCTTTCGCGCGACGGTCACGTTTGCTTTCCGCCGAGCGTTCGCTCTCCGTGATAGCGCGGGGGGGGGGGTTCGCCCTCCGTGATAGCGCGCGTCCCCCGCGCGCTTTCGCTCGCGCATACGGCGCGCGGTGACGATTTTATCGCCCTTGAAATCTATACGGAACCTCACGGCGACGGCGACGCCGACGGCAGAAATCCGGTAGAAGTGTTCATATAATTGCTATCTCAATAAAACAAATTGGTGCAGCACCAACGAGGCAACGCGCAGAGGTGCTGCCGATGCCATCCGCGCTTCTCCGTTTCCCCGTATTAGCGCCGAACGCTCGCGGTGTCTGGGACTGCAGCAGGCGCCTATGGCGGCGGCTTGGCCAAGCTCCCTCCAGCTGCGCGCTATTGCGCATGCGCCGCGACGTCATCCCGGCGTGTCGTCTGCTGCGCGCCGCCCGTACACTGTGCATAGCTTTCGCCCCACTTCCCCTAGCACTTCCCCTTGCAGTCCGAGCACTTGCTCGGACTGCAAGTGCTTCGCGAAGCGTTCCCCGATGCCACGGACCACGAGAAAATGCTTATACACTTCGTATAACTTAGCATCACTTGGCATTACTTCGTATAACTCAGCATCACTTCGTATAGCCAAGAACAGGTAGGAACCGATTACCTCCGAGGCGTCTTTAGCCTTGCGCCTCTAATGCAAGCTACCCCGTTTTTTAAAGTATGTGGTTTAATTACCGGCAACTCGAAATTCTTATTCCAACTGCTTCGCTGCTAATTGGGTTGTGATTCTTGCTGTATACCAGGCTTCTTTTTCATCTTTGTGAAGAAGGCTCCCGTGCTGGAGCCGTTACGTCTTTTATCTTTATTTTTATTTTTTGGTCAGCGTCCAACTTCAACGACTTACCGTAGATTTAGAAGATGGTGCACATGAGTCGCCTCTCCTGTGCATTAGTTTTCCACTACGGCGCGCCTCATACTCAAAACTGGTTTTGGCAGGTAAAACCCCAGGAACAAGGAGTTTCCCGTGCGAGAAATGGCAGGGCAAGTTACATATACGCAACGGAGCGCGTGGACGTGTGTGTGAATAGTCAGTGACTTCATTAATTAATCTGGTAGCACTACAGGTGGACTGAACTCGCTGTGGAGGTATGCGTCTGAGAAAAAAAAAATGCGGGCAGTTCCAATGACACTGAAGTATAGCACAGCGTCTCAAATCGCTAGCTGTCACGAGAGAAGAATGCGAGAAACTGGCCCATGACGTACGTGTCACTTTGGCGGGAGGTAAGCATGCGTGTCTGCGATCATGGTCTAACAGTTAGAGCGTTTGGCTGCTGTCGGTCACGCATTTCTTTATAGCATTATTTACGGACTTCATCCACTTTGGAACTATGTAACAGAAATTTGTGCACACGAGATGCTATGATACCTTGAAGAGCGGCACCCACCTTCTGGCGCATGCCCTGTGACCCGAGTTGGCATCAAAGAGGGCCATTGAAGACCAACGTAGACCGAGTATGAGATACTTGTGCTGCGAGTCGGCGTCAAGAAGTGAACGGCGGTACCCAGTATACCGCAATCTACCCATGTCGGCGTGAAAGAGCTTCGCGTTGAATAGCGGCACGTAGGTACACATTGCCACATGCTCAGTCACCCAAGTTGGTCCGATGGTTGGTTTTGATAACGGTTTGGATGATCACATGGATTACCCAGTGGATCACATGGATTACCCAGTGACCTAAGCAGACAGCAAAACGGTTAGATACGCACATAGATAGCCCCTGGAAAGTGCGTGAAGTATACTCTAAGAATGCTAACGCATTAAAATATCCCTTAAATTACTCCTACGTTGAGCGGAATCGAACCCACGTCCCAGGGTTCCTCAAGAATAGCAACCCGATGCATTAGCAGGCTGCTCCGCCGGTACACCGGGTATATGCCGATTTTCAATGAACGCCTTTCATGCCACTGCTTTAGCGAGATGCGTCGTGAATTCACAAGGTATATGTGTCGTTCGTCAATGAGCCGCTGAGTGTGCAGCACGCAAGGAAACAATTTTCAGCGTTCGCAGGTACCGGTGCGCCACTCTTCTCGTCTCGAAGTTTTCGCCGAGGCGCTGCTAGATGACACCGACTGTTCTTAGAGAAGCGGGACAGAGTATAGCCCCGCAGGGGCCGTATTCTGAAACGTTCCATTTCGGCAATAGTTCGCCTAGGCGATAGTCGCGTTCAATAAGTCAACCGGCTGCTTACCCGTGACGTCAGCATGCACTACCAACACGCGCACTCAAACGCTTCGCAAAACACACGAGTGGGCGCACCGTGCGAGTGCAGAGCGGCTCAAGTGTGTTGTTTTCGAATGTATCTGCGGCAGTACGACACAGGCGTGTTCGTTTATTCAAGATGTCACCGTGACGTCAAAATCACATCGTGACGTCAAAATGACGTACACCGGAACTACTATATATATATATATATATATATATATATATATATATATACCCGCCGTGGTTGCTCAGTGGCTATGGTGTTGGGCTGCTGAGCACGAGGTCGCGGGATCGAATCCCGGCCACGGCGGCCGCATTTCGATGGGGGCGAAATGCGAAAACACCCGTGTACTTAGATTTAGGTGCACGTTAAAGAACCCCAGGTGGTCCAAATTTCCGGAGTCCCCCACTACGGCGTGCCTCATAATCAGAACTGGTTTTGGCACGTAAAACCCCATAATTTAATTTATATATATATATATATATATAGGTGGCGCGACTTATTTTCCGGTTTTGCTCAACCAGCCAATCAGCACGCGCCTGAAAGCGAAAAGCGAAATATCGCCGAAGTGGAACGTTTCAGAATGCAGCCCCTGGAGTACGCGACTCCCACATAAATGGTTTCGACGGTGGCAATACGCTGTGTCGTTAGATTGACTGAATGCTAAACGCATTACGGTCGACAATCGTTGTGAGATGGGTTCTGCCGATTTTTCACTCACATCCTGACATTGCGATCTTTCGCGACAAAACGACCAGAAACGCGGCAATAAGGTCGCATGCTTGGTGCATGCGTCATAGTGCAAACAGATCCGTAACCCAGCGGCTACCGTTGAGTAGCTGATTCCTCACCTTTTCCCTTCCCCCAGTGTAGGGTAGCCAACCGGGCTCAGTCCTGGTTAACCTTTCTGCCTTTCATTCATAATTTTCTCTCTCTCGGACGTTTGCGCAGCCTGCAGCTGGCCACTCGACCGCTGCGGCAACGTATCTACAGGTAACAACTTGAAAGCTGATCAAATTAAAGTGCAGAACCTATTCCACAGCAGAACGGAACCTATAGATGCTGTTATGATTATCGCATATGTCATTACTTAATCATTGATGCTTAAAGGGGTTGAGACATCAAATTTGTGGCTTGCGCGTTGTTTGTTTCAAACGTTTCTTAATGCCCCAGAAAGCATGATACACGCTGGAAGGTTCATATATTCTCGGTAAATAATTTAATATCGCATTATTTATGTGCACCATTTTCGGTTTCGGTTTCTCGGCGCCAAGTTGGACAGGGACGTCACTGGCTAGGAAGCTTGGTCACGTGGGCCCATAAGGCTGTGACGCACGCACTGCTGCATCGTCTGCTCTCGCAAACACGTTTTGTACCAGCGCAGGCAAACAAACCCACGCCGACAGTTGCCATCGCTAGCTGCGGCAGCTCCGATTCCGACTCTGCGTCTGCGTCCGATGCAGCTTATACTGCACTCTAGACTCGAGGCTCTCGAGGCTTGCCCCGTGTTGTGGGTCACCGGTCATTGTACGTCACTCTAATGTGGTATGACGTCACTAAAACGCGTTACGCTTCCAACACAGTGACGTCGATGTTAATCGCGCTAGCGATGGGTCGCGATCGCGAGAACGAGCATTTAGGCACTCTTTGGAAGCGAATTAAAATATATTTTAAACGTTTGCTGTGCCCAACACTTCATGTTGAGTGTCGTTTCATGCAGAGGAAGCCTACAGCAGGCCTTTTATACCCTCAAAATTTGGTGTCTCAACCCCTTTAAGCGCAGCTTAGTATTAAGTATTACTGTGAGAATGTTGTGACGGATTCGCCCCTACAACTGCTTAAGAACGCTGGCTTACTAACCATAAAAAACCGGGTGAAATTGGCACGCTTAAAGCTATTGTATCAACTGTTACACAACCACCTAAATATAGACAAGTCCAGTTATATTAATCAATCTGCAGCAGGAGCTACCCGCCAGAAACACTGCCATGGCCTTGCTTCTTACAGATTCCACAAAGATGCCCTCAAATTCTCGTTTTTTTTTTAGTTTTTTTTTTATTGCGATAGCAATTATATGGACACTTCAACCGGATTTCTGCCGTCGGCGTCGTCGTCGTCGTCGCCGTCGCCGTCGCCGTCGCCGTGACGTTCCGTATAGATAAAATCTTCGCCGCGCGCCGTATGCCCCAGCGGAAGCGTGGGGGGACGCGCGCTATCACGGAGAGCGAAAACACTCAATCTCCCACGCGCAAGCAAGGAAGCGGAAAGCCAGCGCCGGAGGGAGCAGGGGGGGGGGCACTTCTCTGCCAACAACCGCGCTCGTCGCTCCGCACAGTCTCTTATCTCTCCCACGCGCAAGCCAGGAAGCGGGAAGCCAGCGCCGGAGGGGAGCATGGGGGGGGGGGGGGGGGGGCGCACTTCTACGCTTCCAACAACCGCGCTCGTCGTTCGTTCGACCGCACCGTCTCTTATCTCCACACGGCTCCGACCTTTATGCCGCTCAGTTTCCGTTGATAGAGCGCACGTACCTTCGCCCGCTGCGCGGGCGAAGGTACGTTGCGCTGCCAGCGTTTTGACAGTCGTTGGCTGCAGTCATTCAGTGTGATCTATTCATGTTTGTTTGTGCGCGCTCACACCACGCTTGTTCATTCAGTTAGTAATAGTCGGGCCACATTTTCCAACGCACGCTACACATGCAATGCTGCCCAGATCGGCAGTGCAGCACTACAGGTGTGTCCCTTCGCACGCGCTGCCCACGGGAAGCGCTTCTCATCAACACCACCGTTTCACACGCGCCTTCTCGTGGTCATCGAGTCTCTCTTCATGTCGGTCTACTTACGCCGCAGCACACCTGCTTACTTAATCAGCTCATGTTTACTACAATTCATATTGCTACCAAGGCCGCTCACCTTACTTCGTATGACATTGCTGTGTTGCTATCGCATTCATTGCTTCGCCCTTAGGGCGAAACTGTGACATTTTTTTTTTCACCTGGCGATCAGAGAATGGAATAGCCTCACCCCTTCCATTACCAGTAGCACATCCTTAGCCCGTTTCTCTCACCTAATTGAAAGCGATTTGCTAGCCTCCCAATTTTAGAACAGTGTTAAGTTTTTGCCTTTATTCTCATATAACTCAAGTGCGAATGTCCTTTTGTCTCTACAATTTACTTTTGTAGAGTTTGCTGTATGCCTGAAATCTGTAAATTGGGCGACCTTTGGTTGTATAATGTTTTATTTTTTGCCTTGTACTAAATCCTTGTCTCTTTTTGCCCTCCTGTTATAATCCCTATTGGGATTGACAGTACCTATAAATAAATAAATAAGGGCACAATCGCGAAAGGAATTTTCAGAAATCCGCAAGTCATATCGGAGGCTGTTTGTAGGCTCAAACACGCGAGGAAACACGACGCTGGGTACTCCGCCCACATTACCGGCAGCAAAATATCCGGCCATGCCGATTTAAATTACTTCAGTTTGTCTCACAGAACAGTTTCGAAGTTAGAAGACGTCACATGATACTAATAAGACCATGCGAACCCGAAAACAAGCACGAGCGTATGACTGCCATACAACACAAAGCGTTCGCATAATGCCGCATGGCGGCGAGAGTGGACTGCACACAGATGGCGCCACTGCCTACGCAATATCGAAGCTCCCATAAAAAAAAAAAAAAAAAGAAAAGAAAAGTGCAGAGAGGCACACCACAAAAGGATTTTTTTTTCTTCCTTAAATGCAAGTACTATTTCTCGAATAAACTGCGAACCTGCTTCTGCGAAGCGAAATGTACGAAAATCATTTCCCTAATCACTTATCGAGAAGGCGGAAGCGCGGTGATGCTTTCAGTGCCATTAATTATTTGATGGCGTTTCACGTGCCATACTTGCACCGCAGCCCGCGAGGGACGCCTCTGTAAAGTTTTGATCTACTGAGAACCCGCCGCGGTAGCTCAGTCAGCTAAGGCGTTGCGCTGCTGAGCTCGAGATCGCGGGATCGAATCCCGGCCGCGGCGGCCGCATTTCGATGGAGGCGAAATGCAAAAACGCCCGTGTGCTTGCGTTGTAGTGCACGTTAAAGAACCCCAGGTGGTCAAAATTAATCCGGAGCCCTCCACTACGGCGTGCCTCATAATCAGAACTGGTTTTGGCACGTAAAACCCCAGAAAGAAGTTGATCTACTGAGAACAGAAATTCACTGCACGACCGCTATGCAATCATGAAGATATGAGCGCCACAGGTAGGAATGGAATTCACGGCTTCGTGCTCAGTATATAATAGACCGCTGCATTGAGTCACAGTAGCTGGCACTCTTATGGTTGTCACCGCTAAGTTCGCGTAACGGCTAAATATATAATACGGAAAACGCTTGCTATTAAGTAACCCTAGCGACCACGGCCACGGAAATGATGTCATCTGATAGCACTTGCAGTGCCGCGAAGTTCACTTTGGGACGGGCGGTGATCGGCAACCGTCCAGCCAGCGATCCCCCACTATTCACAGCTGGCAGCTAAGCGCGTGCAAAGCAACGTTTCATGATGAACAGTTTCGATCGCCAGGCTAACCCAGCCCGCAGTTACCATTCACGAAAACCACCCCGTCTACCAGTGATGCCGCCGCGCAGCCAGGACCACCCGCGGCGAGCGAGTGCAGGGTGCGTGCAACGCCTTCGCGAAGCTGTAAAACGAGATCTTTTATGTCCTGGCTTAGACATAAATCCTGCGATATTTGCCGAGCTGCACCTTCCAAGCCGTACTGCTGCTGTACGCTGGCGCCGGTAACCGTTCTCACGTGACCCGGTCGAAATCAGTTCGAACCGCACTGCGCTTGCTTACTGTGCAGTGAAGCGAAGTAACGAAGCATCCTAGAAAGTCAAAGTACATTTGGGGCAGCGCAACATCGTATAACACTGAGAGAAAGTGTACGAACGTTAATTAGCCTAAATCAGTGTTGGTATTTATAGCGTCCGGTAGCTCAAATCATTTTCCTCAACGCCAAGACAAACTTGAGATCCGTAGTAGGAAATATTTTTGGGAATCAATTATTTAGGGCCAAAAACGCTTGTGTCAAAATGTAAAGTATTTGATGTCATATTAGCTCAATGTGTGCTTGAGAAAAAGAAATTTAGTGGCGGTTTAGTAGTAAATGTCAGTGAAATGCGTCAGCCTTACATCGCATGCGTTTGATTCCCCGTGTCCATTATCTAAACCGCATTTGCCACAATGCAAATTGAAATTGATGTTCAGGAGCTGATTCGACACACGGCCTGCCTCTATGGAGCAGATCATATATATATATATATATATATATATATATATATATATATATATATGTGTGTGTGTGTGTGTGTGTGTGTATTTGCGTGTGTGTGCGTACATACATACATACATACATACATACATACATACATACATACATACATACATACATACATACATACATACATACATACATACATACATTCTACATACATACATGCACGCATGCATGCATACATACATATAGTAGACTCCCTTCAAGACGAACTGGAAGGGACCATAAAAATTCGTGCAGCTTATCGGAAGTTCGTATAACCGCAAGTGCACTCCAAAAAATGAATTGGCAACATGACCAGGTCTATCCGATTATCTTACTTCAAAACGGTAATTGAGGTTGACTTAAAATGGGGCGGGGGGGGGGGGGGGGGGGGGGGGGGGGGCTGCATAAAAAGCATTTCTAAAGCAGAGTTTAATAGAAAACTGTCTTTCTGTGGTACTCTTGCTTGGTTTCATCCAGTCCGTGATGGAGAAATGCATTGGCGTTCCAGTTCCTTTTTTGATTCGACGCATAGAACGACGTTTTGTTAAGAAAGTAAATGGAACGCCACTGCATTTATCCGCAAGGTTCGGGATTTAATATCTCGAAACTGGTGTCATCCTAAAAATTCGTTCCAAGGCCGCCTTGCGAACTCCACGGATAGAATTTCTAAATTGCAATATGGTGAAGCTCAAACCGCATGAGAGCGATTTTGTGTTTGACGGCGATGAGCGACGGCTTCGAGCGACGAAACGGGCCGTCGCGCGAACAGATCCCTCGTTCTTGTCGCTCGGTTCTGGAAATCTAGAATTCGTCGCTCGTCGCCCGGAAGTGCCAATAGTGCGAAGCCGGAACTGGATATACATCAGTCAAGTACTACCGATTGTCGCACGGAACGAGAAAAACTGTTAAATTTTGATACGTGCAAGTATAAGAACGTAGTGCAAGACCTTTAGAAATATTTATGGTGCTCTTTACACTAAACAGATCACCTTAAATTAATAAAACACGCGTCACGCCAGTTTCGGCGAGTATTTGCTGCCCTCATACCGGCAACACCGGGGAGACGTCGCTCAATGTAGTCGCTCGTCTCGTCGCTCCCATGCTGTACGACTTGTAGGCGACGAGCGAACGCGACAGCTATCTCCATCGCGTCGCTTGTCGCTGTCGCGCGCAAGATCTCGTGAATGCGGGTTATACTTGATTGATTAAAAACATAATTAGTGAACTTGTGTTGATTAGTCGATTATGCATTTCAACTTTTTGTGGAAGTAATGTCCACCTCTTTGAGCAGACCAGCTCATGAACGACAAGTGTGCCATCTGCCACAGGCAACATTTAAAATTTTTTGAGTGTGTTCGCTGAAACACGTCTTATATTCCTACGACATGCCATCAGCGGTCCCTACCACAGGGTGACAGGTGATACGTTGAAGCGAACGCTCCTTACAAGCCATATCAACTTTTGGATCTGAAAAACTGCAATTACCCGCGGAATTGTGGCAAGACGAATTCCGGCTATGAGAGCGAGAAAAACCGAAGCTGGGAGGCTACAGCAAGCGCAAGGCCGCGTCCCTCGAGATGACGTTCTGTTTACGTCACCCAACAGCGGGGAGCCAGCGCGCTGCCGCTACGTTTAGCCCCTCCCGTGGCCGGGTGCAGATAAAAAAACAAAACCGCCCGCATACCTAAGTGCCTACCGCCATCTAGTTTCGTCCGTGCAAACTACACCTTACCTCCATCCTTTCTTTTTCTCCTCTGTTGTTTTCCGTCCTCCTCGTGACACGCAAGTGCTTACTGCCTGCACCTTCTGCGAAACTTCCTTCTCTTCTTTCACGCAACACATTCTCATAAGCTGTCCTAAGCTTGAGAAGAGATTGAAGCGAAGGTGTAGTTCGAGGTCGGCAATGGATCTCCTTGGCGATCGGCCTTTCAGTGTGGACTATTTTCTTCTCCAAAAGCCTAAACCTTTCTTAAGAGGAAGCTTTCGCTCGGGCCCAACTGTCAACGCTGCCTATTCAAGCACATATGAAACGCTGAAACGCATTTCTGAGATAACCACTGGGCAGATTTTTATGAAATTTGTTGCACTTAAGAAAGAAAGTTAATTTGTAATGACTGTTGGAAGCGGGATGTTGATTTGAGGCCTGAAATTTTTACGGGAATTTTCATCAAGTGGTAATTCTGAAAAAAAAATAGAAACACGAAGAGTACAAATTCGTAGCTCTGCTCCAGGAACAGATATTGCATATCTGTAAATTGCATCCGTTAGAGAATCGAAAGCGGACATAATTAATTTATCAATTTACATCTTACGTGAATTCGTTACATTGTTAACAAGGGTGTTGCGAAAGTACTACTCGCAGGTTAGTAATTTACTCGAGAACCACGTATAATGCATCAATTTGGTCCACTTTATATGTACAATTAGATGCAGTTTACAAAATTGTCATATCATTTTGTGTTTCTGAGTGACAGAGTTGTTAACTTAACACTATCGTTTTCTGAAAACTTGCGATGCTCCACACTTTTTTATGAAATAATTGACGGCCTATGTATTAAACTCGTTTCCATCAGTATGTTTTAAGTTTTCCCTTTTAAATGCAAAAAAAACCTCATCTAGTTCAGTGCAGTGGTTGCCGAGAAAGACTATTTCTGCTTTCTCGTGTATTTAGATAGGAGCCCCCGAGCTAAAGCTTCCACTTAACGAAAGCAATATTGTATTAACACTTAGCAAATATTTGTGTTTTTGATTCATCTACTTCATATTGTTGGATGGACTTGTTTGAATGACATGTGTCTAAACCTAGCAACTGCAACACATACAGTGTTTTTGGTGTTTTCATATCGACTGTTTGGCACGTTTACTTAAAAGGATTTATTTCCGGAACGTATTTCACAACACTTTTTTATGAACATCTGATTATATAAATTTTATTGTTTGTGGAGGTGCCAACATTGCAATAGTTGCCAACATTCCTAATTTTATGCAAATAAGTTATTAATGAGGAAGCATAAATTATTAGGAAATGAAAGAATGTTTGCAAAAAAAAAAACAAAACAAGATTGGAGGACGCTTAAGCTTCGCTTTTAAGAGTGGAACGCGATAGCATTAGAAGATCCCTGACTACTTCTCAGGGTTCCCGACGAATGCAGCTTATGCAACCGTAGTGGTTACTGGCAAACACTGGCGGCGAACGCTATGCACGTGGGCGAGCTTTCTGGTAGAAACGTGGCCTCTTGCGTGGGCCGATCCCGGAGATAGTGCACGACCGCGCCAACGAAATTACATCAATTTCAAGTTTCCGTGTTTGTTTCGCACTTTTATTATTTCAGTCTGAGAAGATTTAACATAAAAGGCATGCGCTGTGGGTGTTTTGTTTCATGAAATTTGTTTGTGGATTGTCATTATCAAAATTACGAGGAATAGCGCTGTAAAGAATGTGAGACAAGGGATGAGCAACATTAGTGATAGAATGGTGTAGCAATATAACCCACATAATATCTCACTTCATATAAGAAGGCGTGCGCTATACGTATACCTAAACATATTCGTAGGGCCTGCGTGGTTGGGGATGATTTTCTCGGCCGCGGACGCCGGCCCTAACGCCGACACGGACGCCGGATTTTCTGTGACACGGGGCCCTTAACGATACCGCATTAATATCCTTCAACATTTTCATACCTACAATACTGACCAAGATCGTTGGGCATCTGCCTAAAGTGCAAGAAAATATTTCAGGTTTGCTTGCCGCGGCATAAGCACGCAAAAACTGCACCATAAAGTGAAACCAATTAAAAAGTATCCAAAGAGATGGGGCAGGACTGCGGTATGTAACCTTCATTATTCAGTGAGGAGACCATTCTGTTCCGGAGTGGTGAAGTGGGCTTATGCCTTTATAGCCCATAGACTTTGTAGAATACCGAAACAGGCAAGCGTGGCTAGTCAGAAGTAGCCTCTTGCGAAACAACGTTTGGTAGCTTCAAAAAGGCTTTAAGTTTCCTGCTCAGAACCTTATCCTAAATTAGTTCCATACCCATGGCTGACAATGAGTCTGTCTAGGGACCTATTTGTACAGATATAAACAGTTATAACGTAGCGACTCTATTCATTTCTTTTTCTTGCTGTGTCGAGAGCGGTGGATGATAATAAAGGAATCAAATCAAGCGAGAGTGATGCCTACAATATATGCTGTCCCCCTAATTTAAACAGGTAGGTGACCAGTGATTTAGATCTATGATCGAATGAGTGACAAAAAAATTGTCTGTGGTTTAGCTCTGGTTAAACCTAGACGAGTAGCAATAGCTACAGACCCTCGGGTGCGCTTAAGCTTCGCTTGTAGTTATACATGTTGTTAATAAACTTACTGGTTGCCCACTAGACTAAGAAAGGAGAGACGTTGTGGTCAACCAACGGGTAAAACTGTATTTTTCACACCATTGAATACGCTTCTGTGATACGCTTCTGGAGTAATGGGCTTTTGTAGCGACATCGTCAATGGCGTAGTTAGATTCATAAAAGTTCCGCTTCATTTCTACGGCGATTCCTGGCCTCCTTCAAGCTGGCCGACTTCTCACCATCCATACTGCGGCCTCAACTATGGCTGCGGTGACGCGAGCTCTCCCCTTCTATACTCCCCGTTACCACAGCTGCGGAGCGCGGGTGTGACGCCCCGCGCTCCGCAGCTGTGATACCGTACAGAGGGCGCAGCGAGCGTCCAATGGCTAAAATCCCTATATCCCTATTGCAAAACCCAGTATCCAGTGCCCAGTGCCATGCCTGATTATGGGCCCAGTGTCGCACGCTGGATACTGGGACGCTGGCAAGGCGCGGCATACTGGGAGGCGCTGGGCGCGGGGTACTGGTGCGAAATGCAGCTCTAGAGCGAGAAATACGTGGTGCCTGGCTACCTTATATATTTTTTCGAATACAGAAAGAAACAGGGAACGTTGTAATGCAATAAAAAAAATTAAAAAAAATTCAAACAAAAAAATCCTACCAGGATTCCAACCTCCGCCCTACAGATCTCCATCCCAGTATCTTACCACTACGCCACGCCGCCCTCTTCGTATTTTGTCATGTCAACGTGCAGACACACTTGTAGCTTTGCGCAGACCTCGCACAGACTTGGTAGATGCGATATCGCCTTCCAACTAAAACTTACGCCTCTATCAGAACGAAAAAGTTGTTGCCCGTATTGCATAGTATGCCTGGAAGTGCTGCAACACTGATTTGCTTTTGCGATTGGTATATTAACAACGAAAAAAGCCTTAAATGAACCGCCAACCTGGAATGTTGTACGGCCGTTCTGGCAATTTTGACAGCCGTTCTTATTCTTCGCGCAAAGGTAATGCAACATTTCCATAGCTCGACAATGCTTTTCAATCGACACGTATGTTTAGGCACATATCTCCGTAAGAGAAACGGTCGGTTAATGCGGCTGACAGCCTTCGGTGACCGCACATATAGGTATGTTTATAATGTCATATCAGCGCTCATCGCTTGTTATGCTGACACTGTACACACGAAAGAATGGTCTGTTTAAAAACACCGATGGGAAAGGTGAAGTACAGAGTGATTTATCCTCGTAAGACTTGTTGATTCCTCAGCCCAGACGGGCCGATAGAGTGTAGACAAACTCGGCGGGCACGTACGGTAGGCTTAACCTTCGGTTGAAGCGAACGATTTCGGTGTGGGTACCGGTCGGATGCGAAAATGTTTGTATTTGAGATTCAGAACCTTTTAACTGTTATTTTTAGCACAGCAGGGAAAGTGGAACCACACGAATCATCGCAGCTTTGTTGTCGGTGCGATAATATCAATCAGCGGCATTCTTCCTGAGGTCCGTTCGAACGCGGCTGAACGGCTGCTCGGTTTCGTGTCGACCGTACAACACTGCGACAACTCGCAGTCATCGATTGCGTACAAACTACTAGAAAACGAGGGGTTATCTGCGTTTGCGTAATTTCGTTCACGAATACAGGTATCCGCACAGTCAAAAGGGAAATGTACAAAGCGAAAGTGATCTGAAGTGTCGCATATGCATGGGCTAGCATCACGCACCTTTATTACAAGCTGCAGCATCGCCGACACGAAATAGACATTTATGATCCCAACTTATAGCGCTATATTTAAGACAGGAGTCTGTTGTTTGGACAGGAGATGCCCATAAAATTATATCAAGCATTTAATATTCAACAGCGCCTATACTCCGGCAGTGCGGCACAAACGAAACCAGCGCAGTCCCCAGTACGAGCCAGCGAACTCCAGCGCGTGTACAGCGCACACCAGTCCGCCCCAGCGTCATAGCAGTGAAACCAGCGTCTCGACCAATGTGACACAGCACTTCTCCAGCGATATCACCAATGTCGCAGTGACTCCCAGTGACTCCCAGCGTGCGCCAGCGTCCCCAGTGCCACCCAGTGTCAAAAAAAGTTGTCGCAGTTTCACCTGAAAGGCGAAGCATCAATTGCGATAGCAAATTTGTAGAGAGCTATACGGAGTAAGGATAGTAGTTTTATCAGCTGTATAAATTTGGACATGCAGCAGCACCAGCAACGCGCAGAACTGTTGTCGACGCCGTCGGCGTTTTGCCCGCGTTCGCACAAAATGCGTGCGGCGTTGGTGACTGTTGCCGGAGCCTCTGATATAAATAGGCACTTGGTGCCGCAGCTAAACGTCGCCTCCCTTCCCCCCCCCCCCCCCCTACGGCCTTTCGCGCGTCGGAAGAAGGCACGTTTGCTCTACATATATGGTGATTGTAAAGGAGGAAAGAGACGCCTACTTCTGCAGCCCTTAAGGGAGCAAGGCGCAGAACGCGCGTTTGTTCTCCGCCGTGGGTTCACTCCCCGTGAAAGCGCGCGTCCCTCACGCCCTTTCACGCGCACATATAGCGTTCGGCGCGCGGCGACGATTTCATCTCCATTGACGTCATACGTAACCTCACGGCGACGGCGACGCCGACGGCAGAAATCTGCTTTTGAGTGTCCATATAATTGCTATCGCAATAAAACGCGCTGGTTTCACACTGGAAGGCACTGGAAGACGCTGGTTTTTGCAATAGGGTAGTAAAAGTACCGCCTTTTACTCTTTCCTCCGCCGTATCCTCTCCTAAAGCGCTTGTTTTAGATGCGAAACACCTGATGGTCGAGGCTATGTCACTCCCTTCCTCCCTTCGCCGTGCGGCGTCCACACCCGCACTGCGCATGCGCATCCTCCTCTCCCTCTTCTCCTTGTATGTATATGTATAGTATATGTACGCCAAGCTCCGGCTTCCTGAAGCCGGAACCGGAAGCCGGCTTCTGCTTCCGGTTCCGCTTTCGTTTCCACTTCCAGTTCCACTTCCAGTTCCGATTCCGGAAGCCAGCTTCCGGCTTCCGGAGAGCGCTTCCGGCGTTTTGCCGGAATGATCCCCCGGTGCTTCGGCGCTGCATACTTCGCTGGGGGGCGCCACTGTAGCTCGCGGTATAACGACGCGCGCGCGCGCTCTGCTCCTCTCATTCTCCTCCCGCAACGCCGCGATGACTGCCACGGACAGCGCCAGCGTCAACGGCAGTGTCAGCGCCGTGGACAGCGCCGCGGAGAAGAGGGCTCGAGCCGCTGCCACGAAACGGCAGCGGCGACAGGCCGATCTGAAAACTAATGGGAACTTGAGTCGACCCCATGGCTGCTTCGCATACTACTCAGGGTTCCCCTACGGGAAGATGGTGTAATTTTTTCTTTACTTTTTGTTTGCGAAAGCTAGTCGACGGTGGCGCCACTAGAAAGTCCGCGTTGAAGCTCTCAGGCCGGGCGCGCGCCGCTGCCGCCGGCGACTGCGGCTGCGCAGAGTAACTTTCAACATGGCTCCGAGGCGGAAAAAAATATATATAAACAAGTGAAAGCGCGCGTTATCATCTTCCAATCGGAGATACAGAATAGAGAGAAGCGGCGTTGATCAAAGGATGGCGGTACTTTTCCTATAGGTATAGGGACTTTACCAACGGCAGGAGCGGTGGCAGCGCGGCGACCGCGACGAGCCAAGTTGCCGGAGAATCAAGGCCCATGATGTGACGTCTCACAGAGGGCGCGGCGAGCGCGCAAGCTGCTAAAACCCCTTGATGTTAGAAAGTAACGACACACTTTGATCTACGCCGCAACACCCTCGCCGGCGCGGTCAACCTCCTCTTTTTCTCCCCCTCTTTCGCGGAGGCAGCGCATCTGCCACGCTGAATGGCTGCGGCGCTCGAGACTACCTCGTCAGGTGACCCTGACGTCACGAAAACGGCGCGAAACTTGCTTTCGCGCGCCTTTACTTACTCCCGCTCGCCATGAGCAGTCCAAGTGGTGGTCGCCCTGCCGCTCCGAACGTGTGTTTCCCAAGTTTTTCCATCCTTCTGGATGGGAAAACTTCAGGAATCTGAGATTCGTTCTCCGTGAAAATGCCTTGCTGCTGCGCGTTTCAATGCAGCAGCAGGCCAGAGAAAGGGCAAGCCTTATTTTATATCCCCCGAGGTGAACGGAATGTCGTGCGTCGGAAGCAGTGGTTCCATAACATCGCGAGAAGGGATTTCGCCCCTTCTAAGCACGCCGTTCTTTGCGAGGTGAATGTTGCAGCTTTCCTCATATTTGTGGATGAAGTTGCATGGAGATTTTAATGCTCTTCGAATAGCCGGACTCTTCGTTCAGTTTAATACAGAGCACCGATAACTGTGCATATAGTTTTTTTTAAAGTGAGTCGGCTGAAATTTTCGTTGACTCTTCGAGCCGTGACAAAGCTTTTTGTGTTTTCGCGCGTGCGTTAGTTTTCAAATGCATGTAATTTGTGAGTTAATGCCTGTAACTCATATTTTGTAGTTGTGTGCGTGTGTGTGTGCGTGTTTGTGTATGTGCGTGCTTGTGTGCGTGTATGTGTGTGCATGTATGTGTGTGCGCGTGTGTGTGTGTGTGCGTGTGATCCTTGCGCCTGATACTTGTAAAGCCAAGGAACTATTTTACTCTTATTGCGTGCTTATTGTATCTTCGCAAAGTTTCAATACTGCGAGCATTTTTTTTCTTTATGTACTTTATGTTACGAAGGCATGAACCGCAATATATAGGTAGATAAGTGGTATTATGTATTATTCGTGCATGCTCATTAAGTACAAGCCACGCGCTTCTGATAATCTCCCTCAATTCTGATAAACTTGACATCTTGAAGTCTGTAAGTTAATTATCAGTTGCCAGTCTTAGCAGTTTCCGTGTAAGCAATCAGCCTTTTTTTTTTTTTTGAGAGAGAGACTTAGGTTACTTCCAGAGGTGATGGAATGTAATTTCTCGTCGTTTCATAGTGACGGAATACAGGCGCGTGTGTAAAGTTCTATGTTGGCTGTTTCGCAAACACAGCACGTATTTCGCACAGTGGCATTGGTACAAAGGCTTTTGGCCCACTCATTTTGGCGAATTCACTTTAAGTAAACTATCACATTTCTTCTTGGTTACCTTCTCTGAGCCTTCTAATAACGAAGATAGTGAACCAAATTCTCGTTTATACTCTACGCTGCTTATATTGTATGCACCCAATACACCTCCGCGTTACGGACAACCCAAGTGGCGACGTAGAGGTAAACAGCTCAGCCACTGCTTGGTACTCATTTTTTCGGAGCGCTTCCGTTTGTATTTATCGAAGCGTCCTAAAAAAATGGCACGACGTTCTATCGGAAACGTACTTTCGTCAGGACAGTTTCACAAGGGATAAATTCCCATACAACGCTTCAAAGGGCCGAGTAAACAAGCGCGCGCATTGATTCTAATGCGGCTGCAGCGAGCCACTGGAGGGTTCAGCGCCGCGCCGGCCCGGTGAGGGGGAGAAATCCAAGGAGAATTGAGGAGGAAAGCGCGCGCGTGGGGGAGAGTGTCGCTACTTTCTAACATCAAGGGGCTTTAGCCAGCTGCCAGCTGTGGCGGTTGCCAGGCAACAGCGAACGCGCGCCTGTAGGAGCGGTGGCTGCGCGGTGGCCACGAAGAGTCGAGTGACCGGAGAATCGAGGCCCGTGGTGTGACGCCACACAGAGGGCGCGGTGAGCGCCCAGCGGCTAGGGTGCCTCGATGCCCAGCGCCGCGATGCCCAGCGCCGCCGTCCAGGGTGGAGACAACCCCGCTGGCGCCGCCATATTGTGTCACACGAGCTGAGACTCAGCTATGCTTGCGTTCATAAAGTGTTACTCGCGGCGCGCTTCCAAGTGCTTCGCCTTGATGAGGATTTTTTTATCGGTGTCCCACCTGCGTATCTTTATAACCAATAGCCGTTAACTCGTCGAAGGTCGAAGACGTAAATGTATGGCGCCGGGAACATGCCCCAAGTTGCCTAATTCAATCACATTTAATATGCCGTGTGTATGTTTAAAATACGCACTATTTGTTTTTTTTTTGCGCTTCGATGCTTGGTATATAAGGTTTGTGACCCCCTGTGTGTGGAAGTTTTTCTTTTTCGCTGTTGTATTTTGGTTTACACGTCACGCCTCCTTTACCGTAGCCAGCCACTCGCGCACGGCGGTTAGTTTCCCTTGCGTTGCGCGTGCTCTTCGCGTTCGTTGCAATTATTTGACGATATCTACGCGCAATTTTTGCTTTTTTTGCCCACAAAACTGTGTGCTGACAGGATTAAGCTGGTGTAAAAATAACTGCGATGTGAAAATAAGGTTTAGTTAGTGCTGTAGAGAAAAGTGTAACGTAACTTGTCTGTGTCAATCTTGCGTAGTACACACAAGAAATCAAACGATGCACAAAATACATTTACTTATAATGTCTAGTACAATCAATCATGAAAGAGATATGTACATGAAAAATTATATGTACTGTGTGGCGCCTGAAGGTTATGTTGAAAGACGAGATAAAAAAATTAATTCGCAAGGTAGGCTCGACACACAATTCGGGATAGAGAGAGTTTTTTTTTATTCATTACATGGGGGGGGTTCAAGTGAGTACATCAACCTTATTACACACAATATAAATCGAAAACTAGAATACAAACAAGAAAACGCAGCCGCGGGTAATATTAATCAGATATCCAGCCAGAATACATCAGCTACCATCGAATACGTCGCATCAGCCAAACACATCGATGGCGAGTACAGAACATTTTATAAATAACCATTAGAACACTGAATGAAAAAACACATTGAAAAAATAAGCAACACTGCATACATATCACGTACAAAAACCGTAAATGAAACTAAGACAGTCAAATACAGATTAGCAATGTTTTTCACTTCGAAAATATAGTCCACGATGATGTAGGGCTGTTGACTTTAACAGACGGCGCCCATCCTGTCGATTTCCCTCGTACTGGTCCTCTTCAAAGTGTTTCTAAGTACAGGTAAAACAACAAAAGTGATTATTGATATGAAAAGTTGCCTTGTAAGTACAGAGAACCCATTACAGTGCTTAAAAATAAATTTTAGCAGAAGCAATGCTGTATTACCTCGCTTCACACGTTTCGAAGAAATGCACAGGCTACAACAGACACCATGCCAGAAAGCGCCGAAACATTTTGGTCCCATGATGCCCCTTAACTCTACTACACCTGGGCATACCGTGCACAGGCATTTAAAGACCGTCACAGTACCCACTACGATCGGGAATGAGCACGAATGACCATCGCCTTACGATCACCACGCTACAAATATGTACATGTCTAAAAAATCAGCTATGTAACGTAACACCCTGAGGTCCGCAAGATTTATCCTGAGAAATCAGAGAAAATCACAATGTTTCGCTTACCACGTACAAAACAGCCGCTCTCCCCAGACGAAGCACTGCGTTCTTTAGTCCCAAATAACCAGTGCCGAAAAAAAAAAGAAACAAGAGACACACACGATGTGTGCTTCCCGTGAAAAAGGAAAATAGGTGGCTTACGTGACGATTCGTAGCTAATGTAAGACTATTTCGCGGCTAAGCATCTTCGTCAGTCCTTAAAATAAGGGTACAGACGGCGCCCATCAAAACGAAAAAAGCCTATGCGACGCGCGCTCGCAAACCATAGGCTACTCAGACAGCATCGGTGCAGTGCTTACTTCTTAGTTCGTGAGCGAACGTAGGTACGTGAGCGAGGATCAGAGAATACTTTCTTATTTAAATGAAAAACACGGTGCGGTAGTCTAAACATTCTTGACACTTACCTCGCAAATGCAGGAGTTATCCGTTGCCTTCCAGTGATCGCGCTTTACTTGGGCTTCCCATCTCTTCCTTCGCTCTGGGTCCCGGGGGAAGCGAAAACAACGCAGTCCTTTACGCGTCAATCCGGCGCACTTGGGAACACAACAGCCCGTCATGTCGACACGATGCACTTGATAGCTTGTCAGTCATGCGGCTGAACACTGTCTAGCAAGTAGAAGCGTCCGCGAAGCATCCGCGCGCACTGTGCCTCGAACTCAGCACCGGCACCAAGCAATCGCAACGGCTCGCTGTGACACAATATGGCGTCGCAGCGAGAAAGCGGTGGCGCGGGGGCGGTCAAAGGTTGGCACCACCCTGAACGGCGGCACTGGCATCGAGGCACCCTACCAGCGGCTAAAGCCCCTTGATGTTAGAAAGTAGCGACACTCTCCCCCACGTGAGCGCTTTCCTCCTCAATTCTCCTCGGATTTCTCCCCCTCACCGGGCCAGCGCGGCGCTGAACCCTCCAGTGGCTCGCTGCAGCCGCATTAGAATCAATGCGCGCGCTTGTTTACTCGGCCCTTTGAAGCGTTGTATGGGAATTTATCCCTTGTGAAACTGTCCTGACGAAAGTACGTTTCCGATAGAACGTCGTGCCATTCTTTTAGGACGCTTCGATAAATACAAGCGGAAGCGCTCCGAAAAAATGAGTACCAAGCAGTGGCTGAGGTGTTTACCACTACGTCGCCACTTGGGTTGTCCGTAACGCGGAGGTGTATTGGGTGCGTACAATATAAGCAGCGTAGAGTATAAACGAGAATTCGGTTCACTATCTTCGCTCTTAAAAGGCTCAGAGAAGGTAACCAAGAAGAAATGTGATAGTTTACTTAAAGTGAATTCGCCAAAATGAGGGGGGCAAAAGCCTTTGTACCAATGCCACTGTGCGAAATACGTGCTGTGTTTGCGAAACAGCCAACATAGAACTTTACACACGCGCCTGTATTCCGTCACTATGAAACGACGAGAAATTACATTCTATCACCTATGGGAGTAACCTAAGTCTCTCTCTCAAAAAAAAATGCTGATTGCTTATACGGAAACTGCTAAGACTGGCACTTGATAATTAACTTACAGACTTCAAGATGTCAAGTTTATCAGAATTGAGGGAGATTACCAGAAGCGCGTGGCTTGTACTTAATGAGCATGCGCGAATAATACACAATACCACTTATCTACCTATATATTGCGGTTCATGCCTTCGCAGCATAAAGTACATAAAGAAAAAAAAATGCTCGCAGTATTGATAATTTGCAAAGATACAATAAGCACGCAATAAGAGTAAAATAGTTCATTGGCTTCACAAGTATCAGGCGCAAGGATCACACACACACACGCGCACACACATACATGCACACACATACACGCACACAAGCACGCACATACACAAACACACACGCACACAACTACAAAATATGAGTTACAGGCATTAACTCACAAATTACATACATTTGAAAACTAACGCACGCGCGAAAACACAAAAGCTTTGTCACGGCTCGAAGAGTCAACGAAAATTTCAGCCGACTCACTGAAAAAAAAACTATATGCACAGTTATCGGTGCTCTGTATTAAACTGAACGAAGAGTCCGGCTATGCGAAGAGCATTAAAATCTCCATGCAACTTCATCCACAAATATGAGGAAAGCTGCAACATTCACCTCGCAAAGAACGGCGTGCTTAGAAGGGGCGAAATCCCTTCTCCCGATGTTATGGAGCCACTGCTTCCGACGCACGACATTCCGTTCACCTCGGGGGATATAAAATAAGGCTTGCCTTTTCTCTGGCCTGCTGCTGCATTGAAACGCGCAGCAGCAAGGCATTTTCACGGAGAACCAATCTCAGATTCCTACGAAAGAATGGAAAAACTTGGGAAACACGCTCGGAGCGGCAGGGCGACCACCACTTGGACTGCTCATGGCGAGCGGGAGAAACTAAAGGCGCGCGAAAGCAAGTTTCGCGCCGTTTTCGTGACGTCAGGGTCACCTGACGGGGTAGTCTCGAGAGTCGCAGCCATTCAGCGTGATAAGTGGTTCTTGAGGGAAAGGGAAAGGTTGGCGCTATCTTCTGCAGCCCTTGAGGGAGCACGGCTCAGCGCCAACGGGGAGAGGTAAGTGGGAGCGAAAGAAGGGATAGAAGCCATTCAGCGTGGCGGATGCGCTCCCTCCGCGAAAGGGGGGGAGAAAAAGAGGAGGTTGACCGCGCCGGCGAGGGTGTTGCGGCGTAGATCAAAGCGTGTCGCTACTTTCTAACATCAAGGGGTTTTACCAGCGGCAGGAGCGGTGGCCGCGCGGCAACGGCAAAGAGGCGAAAACCTGGCGTAATGTGCCTATCGCTACAAAAACTGTCAGCCCTTCCAATGGAGTGGAGATGGAACACCAGCGAAGCTGTACTATGGTGGCAATTATGTATTTCCAATTATCACTATTAAGATGTGATGGTGTAATTGGTTATTTGAACTATTAAAGAATGAGAAATATATATGATCCGGTGGTTTTCATTTATTTAGTGACGCAAGGGACCATGGCCTTATGGTCGCTACGGTACACCGCAATAGGGTGTACGGCAAAGGTAGCACGTTCTTCATAAACACGTCACCAACGCCACGCGCGTTTGGTGCGAACGCAGGCAAAGCGCCGCTGCCGTCAGTTCTGCGCATTGCTGGTGCTGCTCCCCTCCCTCCCTCCCGTCCCCCCACGGGCTTTCGCGCGATGGAAGAAGTCGCGTTTGCTCTCGGCCATGCGTTTGCTCCCTGTGAAAATGCGCGTTCCTCGTGCGCTTTCACTCGCACATACAGCATACGGCCAATGAGAGTTTCTTTCTACACGCGGACACGACCATCGGAGACTGAGCCCTTAGCAGCGTTTGCTCTCCGCCATGCGCTCGCTCCCCGTGAAAGCACGCGAGGGACGCGCGCTTTCACTCACACAAACAGTACAAACAGCGCCATCTAGTGGCGCTTCCAAGAAGTCCGTGCGTTGCCTCCGAAACTAGAAGCGTGGCGCGCCGGTGCCGGCGAACGCCGAGAATTGTTCCCTCGCTTGCCGCACACTCAGTGACAAACATACTCAGGAACCCAAGTTGGCAAGAGGTTCGTTGAAGTGCATTCATGGTGGAGCTCGCTGAAGCGTTGGCGTGAAAGACGTTCATTGAAAAGCGGCACGTACCCGGTGTATTTGTGGAGCATCCTGTTAAATCGTCGGGTTGCTGTCCTTGAGAAACGCTTGTGACGTGGGATTGATCCCGCGTACCATCGGGCAAATTTAAAGGGTCTTTTACAGCGTAAGCTGTCATCGGCTCATTCCAATAGCCGTTTCGGTTCGCGTTGTTGTCCGCCATGACCGCCCCCGCCGTGTAACCGCTATCGCCCGAAATGCGAAAGAAAGTACCCGCTCTCCGCCGGGATCGAGTCCAGGCCCGCTACGTGAGAGGCGGATACTCTACCACTGAGCCACGCAAGCGCTTGATATCGGGTAGCGTAAAGATGCCCTAAAACGCTCCCAAGCGCGCAGGGGCACACGACCCGAGCCTCCGCCAGTATGGTGGCGCCATCTAGTTAATGTCCCTGAAAACGCAGTGCGCCCGACATGTAAGTTGCAGTTGTAAGGCTTGATCGGGCTCAGCAGACTACTGTGCAGAGAACATTACAAGCCGCAGTTCGCCGTCGACACCGGGTGGGCAGTTCAGATCGTTCTCCTCAAAACAAGGCGAACAGACTGCCGCGAAGACTCTGTTGTGCGTGGTGCCCAAATTGGAGCTACTCTTGAGCCGCTCCACCCAGCTTACGCTGTGACTGTGCTGCGTGTGCCGCGCAGGCGTGTGACTTTTTTCGTCATATGGAGCGGCTAATTCCCAGTGGCACGTACCTATAGTTACACAAGTCGGCGTCGAAGACGTTCATTGGGTCACTGACATATACCAGTGACCCAAGTTGGCATCGATAACGTTCATTGAAGACCAGCACACGCCGACTGGCGCACAGCCGATTCTCCAAGTCGGTGTCAGAGTTTCATTGAAAAGCGGTATATACCCAGTCCTGCATCTACAGTTGGCGTGAAAGAGGCTCGTTGAAGAGCCGCACATAAGTACAGATTGCCACTTACTCAGTGACTCAAGTTGGTCTGGTGTTTCGTTTCGAGCCCTGTTCCCTAAGAACAGCCGCCCGATGTTCTAGCCAATCGACCATGGACAGCACAGAAACCCAGGATGGCGCGAAACTGGTTAGATACAAACATATATCGATGTATATATATAGAGGGATAGATACATAGCCGCCGGAAAGTGCGTTAAGTGCCCTAAGAATTCTAAGGTATTGATGATTTAATTCAATAGTGGGATTTAATGCCCCAGAACTGCGCAGTGGGTTATGAGGAATGCGTGAAACGCCAGAGCAAGTCAGGAAATATATGGCAGGGAAAGAATTAAAAGCCCCTACCTGGTGGCACTCCCGCCATTAGATTCTCATTAGCTGCGAGCCAGTAATTTTTTTTCTTCTGGCTTTGTTTCGTACAATATTGCCTCGGCCACATGTATGGCTTCGTCAAACCTCTGTAGACAAGGCCTGGACGACCGCTTTAAAACAGCGGAAAACGAGGAAATATTTCTCAGGCGCCTCAAGGATGAGCACCACTGTAGCGGCAACCACGACGTGCGTACTGCCGACCACGATTTCGAGAAGAGAGTTGCGGCGACTACGTCGTGACTCGGTCGTTTCCTGAGCTTCCCATGCGTCACGCCGAATCCATTCAGGAGCCCTACTCGCGTACGAGCCAAGCCAGCGCCGCCCTCCCGCTTTCACTCCTGCAATCCCAGAGCGCGCGGATCGTATGATCAAGACGACGCCGTGTCACGCCGGTGAGATGGCAAGGCGAAAGGCCTTTCCTCCAGATCGTTTGAAAGCGGAAACGGACACGGTGACTTCACCTGAATTATGTACACAAAGTATAATACCAGCGGCGACAAAAAAGAAAATATCACTCTCGTATCACGGGGAATGATCTGAATGAACCGTGATATCACCTGCCCTTGACCTTGAAGAAGCACGCCGAAACTTGCTACAATACTTTCCTCTCCATTAAATGTGCCTTAGCTACCAACCTGAGGAGCTTTTTCAGGCGTTCTGTGTATGTCGACGGCCTCTAAACGCGTAGGCAGCTAGTACTACCAGCGGACCTTTTCCGGACGATGTCAAATTGTAACTGAATGTCAAATTTGGTAATATGACATATTGATTCAATCAGAGAAGCCCATAGCAGTCCTCTGGGCCTGCTCTGTATCAATTACGGGTAACAACAAAAATGGCGAATTCGACAGCATGACGGAATTTGTAAATGAATAGCACATTAGGGTACAATTTACGTTTCGAAGCCCCAGCCCAGTGGTCGAGTGGCTACGGTGTTTGATCTATGACGCCGCATGAGCCTTGCACGATCAAGGGGGTGACCCGCCCGCAGGCCACATGATTTTTTTTCGGTACCGCATGGGTTAAGCATACGCGCTTGCTTGATTATTTAATACTAGGAGCGAGCCTTATTCGAGGACTCTGTGCAGATTTCGGCGAGTTGGTCGGTGCGTAGTGTTTTATAAATTCTTGCCGGCGTTATACTGTAGAGCGAAACGTATTACTTGATGCCATGCAGAGAAAAGTGTTTCCACACGATCGTGTACAACGTCCATTGTTTCCAGAAGGCCGCCAGGTCATCTGAAGATAACTATTGCGACCTAATTCTGCCTGTTTTTCCACGAAACGGTGGACTTTCAGGTGTGTGGCGAGAACTGCATACCCTGAAAGATGCTAAACCTGCCTGTTCCAGCATCGTCACCACCACCATAAAATTGGGAACAAGTGATCATCATCGTGAACACATAGCGACTTCTCGCGCACGAAAAAATGGAGTCTGGAATGGATACCGAGATTTCGTTTACATCAATCACCGATAATCACTTCTCTATTACTTAACCTCGAAGCACCAAGCACAGGCCCTGCGGAACTCCATTGTTTTATGCTCTGTTCTGATTCGGTGTTTATGCTAAAGTAATCTGATTCGGTGTTTATGCTAAAGTAACTTCGCCCGTGTCTCTAAAAGTTTTCTTGTTTCGTTGTTACATTTCTATTTTTTTAAATACTTTATTAGTTCTAACCTCTATGGCAGGCCGTTGTATCACTGATTATATTTACAGGCGTTAGATTACAGCGGATGCCTCTTAATATGCTACTTTGAACGTCGTGGTAGCTCATTATAGCTCTTTTTATTGCAATATTTTTATTTAAGTTCTTCAGTGGAAGCGTACTACATTATTCTGTGAACCCACATTACAAAGACAGAAGTGCTACGTAAGATTCCGTTCATTTACCTCACTTTTAGGCTCTGTGCTCGGCCATTTTGAACATTACTTGTCCAATAACGCGGTTTTCTATTTAGCTTCTTACGACTCATCCCCTTACCGTTCGCAGCTTCACTTGGATCCTTGCACGAACCAAGTTCCAGGCCTTCCAGCAGCGCGTCATACCAGCGTATTCGGGTGCTGTCGACACCAAGCAGGCATGTGACGTCTCAGCGTCGTCCCGCTTACCACCGAAAACAGAGTTCAAGCAGCGAAAGCGGTAAGTGATATTGTTAGGTGATGATACGAGGTCTTGTCTGCAACTGGGTCAAATGCTTCGCAGCTTTTGTTACTTGAAAATTCATTTGAATAGGCGGTCTATTGGCCGGTTTGGACCAAAGACTTTTTAACCGAACTGCTTTAGTCCAACAGTTTAAAAGGGATGCCAATAAATCTCGAAACAAAGTTATTCGGCCCTCATGCACTTTTGATCTGCAAGTGTTCCTCGTGAGTATATGTGACCAGCGCAAAAATCTAAATCTAAACATGTACTGCTGCAGCTGCACACGAGGCAGAGGGTTGACTCCCAGCCACGGTGGAAAACTGCTCATGTGCTTAGATATGGGCACCCGTTAAGAACAGCAGGTAGTCAAAATTAATCTGGGCCCTTTCAATGCGGCATCGCTGATAATCCACTGCATCGTTTCGGGACGTTAAACCCCACAATTTAATGTCCTTACGCTTCAAAGCGGCTGTCATGAGGGTTTTCCCAGCAGGCCGAAACGTTCTTGCGAGGACACAATGTCTAACGTCTCAAATCTACATCTAGGCTCATCGTGAACGACTCTTGATTTGTCGTGATAATCTTTGGTCATTTTATGATCAGAGAAATTGCATGCTGGTACTTTTACATTTTGAGACCAAAGAAAGCGCAGCGCTTGCTGCTGTGTCATATACCAGGTGCCTTGCTTATCGTACTGCCGACTGAATTTTTATTATCGCCTCTAGCACATAGCCCAAAGCTGTACTCATTGAGCTGTGCTACTCGAAGAGGTGAACATTACAACACAATGAATCAAAATGCATAAATTCACAAATGAGCCAATTAAATTTCACCACTCAAGTGTTTATCTAATTGCGTTGGTGCGCATATTGCAGTTTACAAATTTAAGCCAATGAGCTCTCCTTGCCCACCTCATAGAGCAGTCTAGCTCACGGAGTGGGAATCTTCCTCGTGTCCCATGTCATATTTTTGTTTTAAATTGGAGTAACTATGCAAAAAAAGAACTTCAAATATAAATTGTTGCGCGTACATTACAGCAACACAAGGGTCCGTCACGCGGGTGATGCTCACCATCATGGGCTTAGTGAGACAAGGTATCGCTGGGACACAACCACTGAAGAAAGACGCGCACGGCACCAACTAGCCCAACATCTCCACCCCCGTAGGCGTCGCTACGTTCACATGAGCAGTAGTGTCTCTGTGGCAGCGCGACTGAGTCAGCCTAGTCGGTGAACATTTCGGAGTAAACAGAGCCAAGCTAAAGTCGAAGAAACAAAACACATGGGGCGCGGCGCGGGCTACCAAACTGAAAGGTGTGTCGGTGAAATACGTTATACTGCGAGTGACAACACACCGTGGCGCCATCTCTGGAACACCTTCAGATCATGTGCTGTGTGCACATGATCGTTTTAAGTGCGAAGCATTTCTTGGCGAACATTTGCTATTTTGACAGTATCTATCTATCTATCTATCTATCTATCTATCTATCTATCTATCTATCTATCTATCTATCTATCTAGCCGCCTACTTCTTTGTGCTCTCATGGTCGTTTCGTTAACTTGGTATGTACCAAATTTGGCATATTATGACAAGAGTATATGATGAACATAAATGGTATGTCATGACATGAATGTCATGTAAGTCATGAAACAGCCGCCTAGGTATTGGTGCTCTCATGGTCGTTTCGTTAACTTGGTAGGTACCAAAATTGGCATAGTATGACAGGAGTGTATGTTGAACATAAGTGATATGTCATGACATAAATGTCATGGCATGCGTGTCATGTAGGTCATGACAATGACCCAGCGAAAAAGATTAACACTCAAAAACCACTGAAATGAGTTCGAACGTGGGTACTAAGTGAAGTAAACACTGAAGGATGCTGGTAGAAGTCATATTCATGAGCATGACTCCGCAAAAATGACAATGACTCAGCGAAAAAATATTAACACTCAAAAGCCACTGAAATGTTTTCTGAAGTGGTACTAAGTAAAGGAAACAGTAAATGATGATAGCAGAATTCAGTCATGGGCATGACTGAGCAAAAATTACAATGACTCAGCGAAAAAAGATTAACACTCAAAAACCACTGAAATGGGTTCGAATGTGGTACTAAGTGAAGAAAAAGGCTAAAGGTTGATTGTCGAAGTCATAGTCATGAGCATTACTAAGGCTTTCGCCTTAAGGTCTCTTAGGTGTAGGTAAAGAGACTCCTGAGGAGTCATGACATGCATGTCATGTAGGTCATGAATGAGCCACCTACGTCTTGGCGCTCTCGTGGTCGTTTCGTTAGCTTGATAGGCTCCCCGCACATTGCTTCGCATAACATCGATTCCCACAGGGCGTGGGATCTGCCGGCATTTTTTCGATGACTGCGCTAGACTTCCACGCGCAGCGGTGTCAACAGTGTCGACTTCTAGCGCTTCATCCACTTCGGTATAGCCACGTATAGACAATTGTGCATACGACCTGTTCCTGCTTTGGGCTGGGGACTCCATTAATTTTTTTAGAAAACGTGACATGACTTATCGTTCGCACTAAATCAAGGTTTATTTACGCTATAATTGCGAGGGCTCATTAGAATATGCACGAAGGATCACCCTACTGCCAAGAGTTTCTTTCAATGAAGTGAGTGGCGCTTTCGAATGAAATTTTGTCGCTTTGACACAGTCCATGCGGTCGCGGCTTTATAGGGACGTTTCTTCCGTACTTCGCCCGAGGGTAAACGTAAACAAGCATGTCACTCGTGGGCGTCTGCCAAGGGCGTGATAGTCGCTCGCTTCCGCAGTTGGCTTTCAGTATTTACAGGGAAATTGACCGGAATTCACTGCCTTGCAGAAAATAGCGGCGTCAACTTTTGGCGTTTCTGGAACCGATTAAGAAAGAAATCCTCAGATGACGAGCTTCAAGTCTTGCACTAGCCTCAGTCGTCTGCCTCTTCTCTGATATATATATATATACATATATATATATATCATCATCATCAGCCTATATTTATGTCCACTGCAGGACGAAGGCCTCTCCCTGCGATCTCCAATTACCCCTGTCTTGCGCTAGCGTATTCCAACTTGCGCCTGCGAATTTCCTAACCTCATCATCCCACCTGACTTTCTGCCGTCCTCGACTGCGCTTCCCTTCTCTCGGTATCCATTCTGTAACCCTAATGGTCCACCGGTTATCCATCCTACGCATTACATGGCCTGCCCAGCTCCATTTCTTCCGCTTAATGTCAACTAGAATATCGTCTACCCCCATTTGTTCTCTGATCCACACCGCTCTCTTCCTATCTCTTAACGTTACTCCTAAGATTTTTCGTTCCATCGCTCTTTGTGCGGTCCTTAACTTGTTCTCGAGCTTCTTTGTTAACCTCCAAGTTTCTGCCCCATATGTTAGCACCGGTAGAATGCAATGATTGTACACCTTTCTTTTCAACGACAGTGGTAAGCTCCCAGTCAGGATTTGGCAATGCCTGCCGTATGCATATATATATATATATATATATATATATATATATGTGTGTGTGTGTGTGTGCTATCAGTACTACCTTGAGTCATATTAAAGTTCATGCATTTGTGGTAAGGGCAATAAGGAGAAAATAGCTTAAGTACCGCACCTTCATCAATTACAAGGAATTTCGCACACATGCGCTGTAACACACTGTATATGCGCGCCATCAACTACGATTACCTTATATGTGAACCATCGCACACATTTACAACGATATTTGATCTCCAAAGAAGGCTTTGTTAGATTACGGCGGAAATCTTAATTTTATTATGACGGGACGCAAGACGAAACGGTGCCAGGAGACGCGGACGTCTGGTGTCGTGCATTGGTCGTCGTAATGCAAAACCAATGCCCCAAAAGACACATCTTACTTAACGTAATTCGTAACATAATTCGTAACTGCGCAGCACCCTCTGCCCTAAAGCCTCAGTCGGCTTTAGGGTCAGCTTCACGTTTGGCTTCGCGCGCTCCACGGCGAGTTGCTGAACGTTTTCGTGCCCCAACACGAGATGGCGCCAGGCGGCCAGCATTCTCTCACCCGGGCGTTTTGCGGCACTCACACTCGTTTTACTATTACTGTATTTTGCTGTAGAGCACACAACATTAAATACGTGTTCACTTGCAAAGTGTGTGCTGTTACTAAAGGTACACCACTTATTGGACATGAAATCCTGTTTTGCATTGCACATAATCGTTGATTAATATCTGGGAAAGCCTGTTTTACTCTAACGTGTTTCTTTGTTCAATATGATAAAATTAATAAGTAAGCATCTCGTCGGTTCCTCGTGTTACACGCGAATGTAAAAGCTGTCTCCATTAAGTAATATGACCTTTTACAATACGCGTTACCGGTCAACATTATGCGGTATTTTGTTCTTTCAGCCGGCTGCATAGAATACAACTAAACGCTCGAGTAAGCAAACATCTATTTTCAAACTAAATGAAACACAAGCACGGCGCGGCGCGCTGAGACGCCTTGCTACTGCTCTTGGAAGCCTACTTCACAGGATAACATTTAATACCGTGAAGTCCACCCTCGTCGCCTGGAACCCATCGCTGCGTAACGTTGATCCTATACGTGTTTCATGATGTCTTCACCGCAATACAGATGGTAATGCGGTGAAGTATACACAGTGTCTTGCCGTGAAGGCAAGTGAGAAGTGACGCAACGTGTCATTATTTAGTATACTTGAGCGGCGCCTCCAAGACACTGGAGAGGAAACAGGACACCAAATCTGGGACCGCGACTGGACCGCGGTTTCAGCTTTGATCCACCCCCTGCCCCTTTGGTGCCCTTAAGTTGCCAGGCGTGTCGTAACGGTGACGCGAGAAGGAACGCCAGCACTGGCGCTACCGGCGTCTCACTTCAATGGTGCATGAGCTGAGACCGACCGAAGACCGTCAGTGTATGAAAAGATTGGATAGATTCAGCTTGACATTTACGCTCCGTTCCACTCAAACCAGCGCATGCGCATTGCTGTAGCAAAAGCAATTGCAGAATAAATTTCAGACTGCATTACAAGGTCATGCTTTTCTTCCATGCCTGAAACAATAGCATTTCATTAAAGCGCGAATGTCACGCTTATATATATATCTGTTTTTTTGTTTTTTTTTTTGATTTCAAGACCTCCTGTATGACACAGTATTTTTCGTTCAGCACCATGCTAGCACCTGCCATGTTCACAGTTTGGCCTTCAGGTGCAAATTCGTGGTGCACCATTCTATGGCCGTCGAAACACACGACCAAAATTACTTTGATTTTTTTTTATTCATCCTTCTGCACTATTCTGGCCTTGACTCGCCTTTCTTTTTACACTCCTTCCTGTGCGACTACAGCTCGATGTTGTAGTTGTAAATTCAACTTTCGTCGCCGGTGACGACCCTTTGCAAATTCATCGCTGTCGTCTGCAGTTTTTCTATCAATGCAACATTTATTTCGACACCAATTTCACTCAGGAGTCAGCAGTTTCGGTGCCAAATGAGACACCCGCCGTGGTTGCTTAGTGTTGGCCTGCTAAACACGATGTCGTGAGATCGAATCCCGGCCACGGCGGGCGCATTCCCATGGGGGCGAAATGCGAAAACACCCGTGTACTTCCGTTTAGGTGCACGTTGAGAAACCCTAGTTGCTCCAAGTTATTCCGGAGCCCCCACTACGGCGTGCGTCATAATCAGGTGGAAGGTTTTGCACGTCAAACCCCGCAATTTATCTTTTGTAGTATTGGCACAAGGCTTTTCTTTTCTTTATTTTGAAAAGTTCAGTCAAAATCCAGTGAACGGGCGACTTTCCCAAACCAAGTGCTTCTGATATCATTCCAACACTCTTTCGATGCTTACAGAGCACAAGACAACGCACACGATCTGTGTTTTCATCTTCGCACGAGGTGGAAGGGCGTCTTGATCCTTCATCGTCCTTGGGGCTTTCACGGCATTCCGTAAAGCACGCGACTCATATGAACAACAAAGTTTTTTCCTTTATGATATTATTTCGAGTGGCTTCTTGAAAACGTGATGAATTTCCGCGCTTTTCTTGCCCAATTTAAAAATGAATTTCATATTTATCCTTCATTCTGTCTGTTCGTCGATCTCTATTTCGACAAAGCCTGAAAATGGGTTGTATAAAAAATGTCACAGTTTCGCCCTAAGGGCGAAGCAATGAATGCGATAGCAACACAGCAATGTCATACGAAGTAAGGTGAGCGGCTTTGGTAGCAATATGAATTGTAGTAAACATTAAGTAAGCAGGTGTGCTGCGGCGTAAGTAGACCGACATGAAGAGAGACTCGATGACCACGAGAAGGCGCGTGTGAAACGGTGGTGTTGATGAGAAGCGCTTCCCGTGGGCAGCGCGTGCGAAGGGACACACCTGTAGCGTTGCACTGCCGATCCGGGCAGCATTGCGTGTGTAGCGTGCGTTGGAAAATGTGGCCCGACTATTACGAACTGAATGAACAAGCGTGGTGTGAGCGCGCACAAACACGAAGAGATCACACTGAATGACAGCAGACAACGACTGTCAAAACGCTGGCAGCAAGCATACGCCGCAGCGGGCGAAGGTACGTGCGGTCTATCGCTTCAACGGAAACTGAACTGCGAATGCACGGCGCTTGAAGGTCAGAGCCGTGTGGAGATAAGAGACGGTGCGAGCGAGCGACGAGCGCGGTTGTTGGCAGAGAAGTGCCCCCCCCCCCCCCCCCTGCTCCCTCCGGCGCTGGCTTTCCGCTTCCTTGCTTGCGCGTGGGAGATTGAGTGCGTTCGCTCTCCGTGATAGCGCGCGTCCCCGCACGCTTCCTGTCGGGCATACGGCGCGCGGCGAAGATTTTATCTATAGGAAACCTCACGGCGACGGCGACGGCGACGGCGACGACGACGGCAGAAATCCGGTGCAAGTGTCCATATAATTGCTATCGCAATAAAAGTCAAATAGTCCCTTGTAAAACTTGAGTCCAGCTTGTAGTAAAGGTCAACCGGGTCCTTTCGAAAGCGGGGCCGCTACAACGTCTCCCACTTCCTTTTTTTTTCTTTTTTTTTCTTTTTTGCTGACTCACTGCATGAGCTCTTGGGACAGACCTCTACGCCGTACAACATCTGTCCAGTGTTAAGAATCGCATTAATAAAATGTCACAGCCATACGAACAGACATATTTCCCGCAGTAATAAATACGCAAGCACTCTCTTGATTGGTTTTTCATCACTTGCCTGACCATTTACTTATGATTAATGTTTGTACCAGGATGTAGTGTCGTGCTCAAAAGCGAACACACCTTTCAGGAGCTACACTTGCCTTTACATGCAGCACTGCCTTCAATTCACTGCACGTATAGCTTGCTGCTCCCGTCTGCAGCATGAAGCAGGACAGTTCAGATTCACACAACACCTTTTTCTCACACTCACCCACTGTGAGCGATTAAGGGCAACACTCGCAGACATTTTACTTGCTCGCGCGCCAGGGGCGAGCATGTGCCAACACAGATAACGATGGCAAGCCGAGTGCGCGAGGTGTCCACGAGGCGGCGCTCTATATTGCCTGCGCAAACATTAGTGTCCTCTATTTCGCATTTGTGACAGCTTTTACCCCTTACAACGCATTTAGTGCACAAAAAGCCCACCCTTAGACGTGAAGCTGTGCAGAATGAGGTTGCTGTCATAACTGTCATTGTTGCTTGTTTTCCCAGGAATGTGGGTGAGGGGGGGGGGGGAGCAGCCTCGCGTTGTCAACAGCGACCAGTCGCTGCTCGAACTCTTTAACAGCCTACAACATTCCTTAAATTTGAATTCTTCCGTCCCCCACTCCGAATTTCGTTCGTGTTCTTCTTATGCATTTATTAGGGCGAACGCCTTATCGTCATCATCATCAGCCTATAGTTATGTCCACTGCAGGACTAAGGCCTCTCCCTGCGATCTCCAACTATCCCTGTCTTGTGCTAGCTGATTCCAACTTGCGCATGCGAATTTCCTAACCTCATCACTCCCCCTAGTTTTCTGCCGTCCTCGACCGCGCTTCGCGTCTTTTGGTATCCATTCTGTAACCCTAATGGTTTACCGGTTATCCATCCTACGCATTACATGGCCTGACCAGCTCCTTTTTTCCCCTCTTAATGTCAAATAGGATATCGACTATATATCCCAGTTTGCTCTTTCATCCACACGGCTCTCTTCCTGTCTCTTAACGATATGCCTAACATTTCTCGTTCCATCGCTCTTCGCGCGGTCCTCAACTTGTTCTCCAGCTTATTTGTTAACCTCCTAGTTTCTGCCCCATATGTTAGCACCGGTAGAATGCAATGATTGCACACTTTTCGCCTTATATGCGCTATGAAAGGGTAAATCTGGCGTCCGGCGTTAACATCACATGGAAAGAAAACTCAAGTGACCAAGTGATGACGTCACGTTCCCGGCGCACGAACTGCTACGGCTAGCACTGCGAAATCCCACGGTGAACAGCCACGGCGTCGGCCGGACGCCGTGACCCTCACCCAAAAAACCGACCTGGCCCACTCTCAAAAATTAGATTCAGGGGGATTAAAGTGGATTAATGTTGGTTAAGGTTGGAACAAACTGGAGCAAGGTGGATTAAGGTGGTTTGAGATGGACTTTTAATTTCAGGTGATAACTTAGCCAAGTCATCATGATTTCGCATTCAAATCATATAAGGATACTTAAGTGACTGTCAGCTTTTTTTTAGCACGCTGCAAACACAACATTCGTGCATGTTGCGTGGATAATCTCTTGGAGTTTCTCAATCTCAAACCGGGCAAGAATTTTTCTGCAAAAAAGATTTTATTAATATTCAGGTCAGTCAACATGGACAAAATTTGGAGAAATGCCAACATCACGGCATGAGTGATCAGGAGTTCCTTACGCTTATATTGTTGAAGGGTTCTGATCATACGACAAACTCATTCCGAAGTTGAGATGAGCTGTGTTTACGTAACATTTCGAATAGAATTTCACTTTGGGGAACGACGAGTATTTCTTATTAAGTGTTTTCCTTGTGCGAGGAAAAATATCTCATTAAGTTGTTGTTGTGGTTGTTGTTGCTGTTGTTTTTTCGCAGAGGAAACAAATACAAAACAGCCGTATTTTGCCAAATAAAACGCTCATTATTATCTAAGGTGTCTCATTAAAATAACAAGATAGAATAAACAACTCTAAATGGATTTCTTTATCAGCTGATATTAAAATTTTAATATACAGATTTCTCTCCACGCCTTCAAAAGATATTGCTCAAAACAAACGAGATTAGAAATGCCAAACGCATTCCAATCACCCCTGTAATTTCGACTCTAGAAGATACGCAAAATCAGCTGCTCGTAATTATAAGGCTGCTACAGGGTCATTCCACTCCTAATGATGCAGTGTTTTCGCAACTTCTTCAAATTTAGCTGAAAATGTCCTCGCCTATTTATGGTAGTGCGAAACAGTATATGTAACTGCTTGTTGCTGTAAAAAAATGAATTGCCTTCTTTTAGAGAAGCTTCAAGGTAAGGATTATCTTTCTTTCTAGGTGAAAAAAGTCAATTTACTACAAAACTAAATAACATAATCGTCATGTTATAAAGGTGTTTCCAGCATCTCAGCATGACTACATTATTTAATTTTGTAAGAAGAAAATTTACTTTTTCCCCTAGAAACAGGGATAAGCCGTATCTTTAGGGCTTCACGGAAAGAAGGCAATCTTAATTTACAACAAGAAGCAGTTATGTGCTGTTTCGCACTGCAATAAACAAGTGAGAATGTTCTCAGCTTAAGTCGGAAAATTGCTGCATCACTTGGTGTGAAATGACCCTACATTAACGAAAGCTTACTTACTAGATTCGTGGATATCAAGTCTCGTGTCTATAGAGTTATCGCGTCCAGTTTGACAGACACAAATCGTAGCATCTCTAAGCGACGAATTATTCCAATATTAATAGTGTCACCTACTATTTGCCGGGATCATAAGGCTCCCGAAAGATGTATTGTCACGTCGGCGATCGTCGAAAATCTTATCTACGGATCAGACACGTTGGGTATTTATGAATGAACCTTCCAGCTTATTGACTGGTTCTCGCGTAAGTATTTGATTACGCAAGGGTCGGCGACAACATAGGCAACAGATAAAACCATCGATAACATTCGAGAAACTGCCGATACAGAAAGACGCATCTTGGGTTGTGCCATGACCTTTACCATTGGTTAGCCGCGGTGACATGCGGTCACCGGATCAAGATAAACAAGCATGCTTGTCAATATATTCGCTGTGCTGGTTCCAATGTGACCCTCACCGATGGTCACTTTTCTTACGCGAGTGACTTTCTCGCACGAGCATGAACTAGATGGAACGAAATTAGCCATCTTCGCACGTTCGCCACAGCGATACACAACCACTTCGTAGCCAGTACGGAATCCGACGTCCTCTTGGTCGGTCTCGCCTATAGGGTGCATTCACAATTGCGACTAGACGACGTCCCGCGTCCGATTGCGACTGGCGACCAGAAAGCTACTCAAGACAAACGATGTTACACTGACAAATGCGACCGACGAGTCGCCAAACCAAAATGTCTCGCGATATGCCGTTCACGTCTGCTTGCAATGTCATCGCCTTCTAAGAGAGAGAGACAGAAGAAAGGGGAAAGGCAGGGAGGTTAACGAGATGGGAAGATCCGGTTTGCTACCCTACGCTGGGGAGAGAGGGGAGGGGTAGGTAAAGTGACAGCAAAGTAGAGATAAAGAAAGAAGCACAGACACAATCACAATCGGTCACAGGTGGCACATCACAGTAGCACTTGCTGAAAGCAAGTGACATCTGTCCGGGCTATAAACATCTGTCCGGGCTACAGCCGCTTGTCCCTGAGGGCACTGTTGCCCTTAAAAACTGCAACAGTGCCCTCGTCGCCCCCCGCTGCGATGACTTGTGATGTCGGCATTCTAAAATAAGTTCCTCTGTTAGAGGTCTTTGGTCAAAATGCGCTATCGCGTGTACGAGCGATCGTCTCTGTAAATTGTAGCGAGGACAGTCACAGAGAAGGTGCTGAAGAGTCTCCTCGCTACCACAGTCACCACGTGCACGAGGCGTCGTCGGCCCATCCGATTCGGAACGCAAAAGACTTAGTAAAGGCCACTCCTAGCCATATTAGAAAAAGTAGGGTAGGTTCTCGACGGCAGAGTCCAGCTGGGATGCAAAGGCGTAAAGAGGAATCTAAGTTGTGCAGCCGGTTGCTTTGAAAACTTCCTGTGTTCCACAGAGAGAACGTGATACCACGGGTGAGCATTCGAACTTTTCGAGCGGCATCTGTCCTTGATAACGGTATTGGTTCCTCTTCGTCGCCTTGAAGAGCCGACCGAGCAGCGTTATCGGGGGTTCGTTTCGTATCGCCGCGTAAAATAACCGTCAGCGTATTGACCCTTTTCGCGGAGCTGTTTGTTTTAGAGAAAAAAGATGATGGCGATTACGGCGCGCGCGAAACCATACGCTTCTACTCAGCGAAATGCAACGTTTTCGCACGAAT